>NW_007735913.1:33063-42323 GCF_000696425.1 Galeopterus variegatus
ATATGTATGTATGTATATATATTATTGTGAATATTCATGAGATACAATGCTGTTTGTCACCCCTCATGGCATGATATGAGGGCCAGATTCATACCAGCAGCACACCCAGAACTAGAAATTGCTTTTGTACCACGTGTCCCCCACTCAATTATCCCCACCTCCAACCCACTCCCCCTCTCCCATTCCTCCCCACTCCACTTTGTAGCCCAAGGAATGTTCTCTCCCTCTGCAAGTCTAATGCACTACTGTGGTCTTTATTTCCTTCCTTCTTTCTCTCTTAGCTCCCACATGTGAGTGAGCACATGAGGTATTATCCTTCTGTGCTTTGCTTATTTCACTCAACATAAGTTTCTCAAGGTTCATCCATGTTGTTGCAAATGGGAGTATTTCATTCTTTTTTATGGCAGAGTAGTATTCCATGGTGTATATGTACCACAGTTCCCTTATGCAATCATCCATTGATGGCCATTTAGGTTGGTTCCATGTCTTGGCTATTGTAAACAGAGCTGCGATGAACATGGGAGTGCAGGTATCCCTTTGACATGATGATTTCTATTCCTCTGGGTATATACCCAGAAGTGGGATTGCTGGATCATATGTAAGAGCTATCTGTAGTTGTTTGAGAAACCTCCATACTGTTTTCCATAGAGGTTGTACTACTTTACAGTCCCACCAACAGTGTAGGAGCATTGCCTTCTCTCCACACCCTTGCCAGCATTGGTTATTCACTGTCTTTTTTGATTCACCTTTCCCTACTAGCACATAATACAAAATTTTCTATGGAAAGAAGAGAAACCATCTTTGATTTGAAAGCAGGAAATATCTACTCATAGGATTTATTTTCTATTTTTCATATCATGTTAGATGCCAGCATTTTGTTTTAAATGCTTAATTTTTTTAGAGTGGTTTTGGGCTTGCAGTAAACTTAACAAGGAGGGACAGAGAATTCCAGGATGCCCCCAACCCCCACAGATGCATAGCTTCATCTATTATCAACACCCCCACCAAAGTGGAATATTTGTTACAATTGATCAGCCTCCACCCAATTGATCATAGTCACCCAAAGTCCATAGTTAACATTAGGGTTCATTCTGAGTGTTGTACATTCTATGGGTTTGGATAAATGTATAATGACATGTATCCACAACTACAGTAACATACAGAGTATTTTCATTGCCTTAAAATCATCTGTGCTCTGCCTATTAGTCCCTCTCCCTCTACCCCTGGCAATCACTGATATTTCTACTGTTTCCTATTTTTTTTTTTTGTCTTTTCCAGAATTCCATGTAATTAGGATTGTACAGTATTTAGCCTTTTTGGGTTGGCTTTTGGTAGTATACATTTAAGTTTCCTCCATGCCTTTTCATGGCCTGACGGCTCATTATTTTTCAGTGCTGAATGATATTCCATTGTCTAGATGTACCACAGTTTATTGGTTCACCTACTGCAGGACATCTTGGCTGCTTCCAAGTTTTGACAGTTATGAATAAAGTTGCTGTAAACATCCACGTACAGGTTTTTGTGTGGACATAAGCTTTCAACTTCTTTGAGTAGATATGAAAGAGCACAATTGCTGGAACATATGATAAGAGTATGTTTAGTTTTGTAAAAAAATGCTAAACTATCTTCTAAAGTGGTTGCATTCCCACTAACAATGGAAGAGAGTTCCTGTTGCTCCACATCTGGTGTTGTCAGTGTTCTGAATCTTGACCCTACTACTCAGGGTGTCGTGGTATCTCCTCGTCATTTTAATTTTCATTTCCCTCATGACGTCTGATGTGGAGCATCTGTTCATATGCTTATTTGCCATCTGTATATGTTCTTTGGTGAGGTATCTGTTAAGATCTTTGGCCCATTTTTTAATCAGGTTATTATTATTTTCCTTACTGTTGAGTTTTATGAGTTCTGCTGTGGATTGATTGAATTGTGTCCCCTGAAGTTCATACACTACAAGTTCAATTCCCACTGTAACTATTGAGAGGGGGAAATCCTGTTATGGTAATTGAAAGATGGGGCCTTGAAGAGGTGATTAGATTGTAGGATCGTGCCTAGTGAATAGATTAAGAATGATGGTCGTGGCTGTGGTTCTGAGGGTTTTAAAAGGAGAGCGCATGAGGAACTCTCTCTCTCTCTCTCTGCTCTGCCGTTTTCTCCTGTCAGAGACCTCCGGATTGCTGTAAAGCCACCTCCAAAAAAGACTCACTCATATTACACATCTGTTATGTCCCACAGTCCTTAGATAGTCTCTTCTTTTATTTTTTTTTTTTTCAGTCTTTTTTGGAGGTGGCTTTACAGCAATTCGGGGGTCTCTTTTTAATGAGCCTTGAATATCTGGGAAAATCCCACTTGGTTGTGATATACAGCTCTTTTTATGCATTATTAGATTTGATGTGCTAATNTCTGTTTGCTAGTATTTTAGTGAGGATTTTTGCATCTATATTCATCAAGGGTATCGGCCTGCAGTTTTCTTTCTTGCTCCACATCTGGTGTTGTCAGTGTTCTGAATCTTGACCCTACTACTCAGGCTGTAGTGGTATCTCCTCGTCATTTTAATTTTCATTTCCCTCATGATGTCTGATGTGGAGCATCTTTTCATATGCTTATTTGCCATCTGTATATGTTCTTTGGTGAGGTATCTGTTAAGATCTTTGGCCCATTTTTTAATCAGGTTATTATTATTTTCCTTAATGTTGAGTTTTATGAGTTCTGCTGTGGATTGATTGAATTGTGTCCCCTGAAGTTCATACACTACAAGTTCAATTCCCACTGTAACTGTTGAGAGGGGGAAATCCTGTTATGGTAATTGAAAGATGGGGCCTTGAAGAGGTGATTAGATTGTAGGATCGTGCCTAGTGAATTAGATTAAAAATGATGGTCATGGCCGTGGTTCTGAGGGTTTTAAAAGGAGAGCGCATGAGGAACTCTCTCTCTCTCTGCTCTGCCGTTTTCTGCTGTCAGAGACCCCCGAATTGCTGTAAAGCCACCTCCAAAAAAGACTCACCAGATGTGTTCCCTGGACTGTGGACTTCCTAGCTTCTGAAACCGTAAGCAATAAATTTTGTTTTCTTACAAAGTGCCCAGTTCCAGATACGTTGTTATGAGCAACAGAAATGGACTAATACAAGTTCTTTGTGTATTTTGGATAACAGTCATTTATCCGAGGTGTCCTTGCAAATATTTTCTTTCAGTTTGTGGCTTTTGTTCTTATTATCTGACATTTTCTTTCACAAGGAAGAAGTTTAAATTTAATGAAGTTCAGTTTATCAATTTTTTCTTCCACAGAGTGTGTCTTTGATATTGTATCCAAGGTGTTATTGCCATACCCCGTGTCATCTGAGTTTACTTTTATGGTATTTGCTAAGAGTTTTGTAGTTTTGCATTTTACCTTCAGGTCTATGACTCATTTTGAGTGAAGTTTTGTGAAGGGTGGATGGTCTACGTCAAGGTTTATTTTTTTGTATGTGGATGTCCAGTTGTTTCAGCACCATATGTTGAAAAGACTGTCTCTTTTACATTGTGTTGCCTTTGCTCCCTTTTCAAAGATCAGCTGACTGTGTGTATGTGGGTCTACTTCTGTGCTCCCTATTCTGTTCCACTGATCTATTTGTCTGTTCTTTCACCAGTACCAGGCTCTCACAATTACTGTACCTTTGTAGTAAGTCCTGAGGTCACTCAGTATCAGTCTCCAACGTTGTCCTGCCCCTTCAATATTCTGATGACTATTCTGAGTCTTTGTTTCTTTTTATAAACTTAACAATCAGTTTTCAGTATCCACAAAATAATTTGCTGGGATTTTGATTGGGATTGCGTTGAATCTGTAAAACAAGTGTGAAAAAGCTGACCTATTAACAGTATCGAGTCTTCATTATTTTATTTTATCATTACACAATGTAAACATTTTGTGGCCCTTTACCAATTTCTAATCCCCCTAATCACCTCCCCATTTGCCATCTCTGATGGTCTCAGTTCCATTCTCTCCTTTTGAAAGTTCAAGGAATTATTATGATTGTTCTATATTTTTTTTCCAGCTCCATCCATGAGTGAGGATATGAGTATTTCTCTTTCTATACCTGGCTTATTTCACTTAACATAATTTTCTCTAAATTCATCTATGTTGCTACAAATGGCAGAATAGTATTGCATTGTGTAGATATACCACATTGTCCTTCCTATTAATCAACATAAAATATTTCTCCAATTATTTAGTTCTTTTATTTCTTTCATCAGAGTTTTGTAGCTTTCCTCATATAGACCTTGAACATATTTTGTTAGATTCATTCCTAGTTCATTTGGGAAGTACTAGTGTGATGGAGTTTGGATGTGTTGTCCTTTCCAAAACTCATGTGGAAATTTGATCCCCAATGTGGCAGTGTTGGAAACTGATTGAGTCATGGGGGGCGGATCCCTCGTGAATGGGTTAATGCTCTCCCTGGGGGCGGAGGGCTAGTGAGTGAGTTCTCGCTCTGTTAGTTCCCATGAGAGCTTGTTGTTTATAGGACCCTGGCACCTCCTCTCTGTCTCTCTCTTGCTTCCTCTTGCCATGTGATCTGTTTGTACCTGCTGCCAGCTGCTGCCACTTTCTGCCATGAGTAGAAGCAGCCTGAGGCCCATGCCAGATGTAGCTGTCCCAGAATCATCAGCCAAATAAACCTCTGTTCTTTATAAATTACCCAGTCTTGGGCCGGCCCAGTGGCGCACTGGAGATCGCGCCGCTTGGGAGTGTGGCGGTGCTCCCGCCGAGGGTTCGGATCCCATGTGGAGACCGGTTCCCGCTCACTGGCTGAGCGTGGTGCGCACGCAACACCGAGGGTTGCGATCCCGTTGCCGGTCCCCAGTACGGGCGAGACACCGAGGGTTGCAATCCTGTTACCAGTCAGTAAAAAAAGACAAAAAAGGAAAAAAAAAAATAATAAAAATAAATAAATTACCCAGTCTCAGGTATTTCTGTTATAGCAACACAAAACAGACTAATATATAGTGTAAATACTTTTTAAATTTAAATTTTATTTGTTCATTGCTGTTATATAGGCAAGTGGTTGACTTTTTAAATTAAGTTTCTATCCACCAATCTTTCTGCAAGTGCTTATTAGTTTCTGAAGGTTCTTTTTCTTTGTCAATTGTTTTGAATTTCCTACATAGATGATCATGTCATCTGTGAACAAAAGCAGTTTTATTTTTTCCAGTTTTATGTATACAGTTTGTATACATTTTATTTCCTGTTTTGTCTTCTTCGTTTAGCTAGAACTTCTAGTACAATGTTGGAAGGAGTGGTGAGAAGGGACATCCTTGCCTTGTTTCTGGTCTTGTGGAAAAGCTTCCAGTTGTGGAAAAGCTTCCAGTTTCTCATGATTATGATGTTAGCTGTTTGATTTTTATAGGTATTTTTTGTCAAGTTGAGAAAGCTCCCCTCTATTCCTAGTTCCCTGAAAGTTTTTATTATGCATTGCTGTTGGATTTTGTCAAATGCTTTTTCTGCATCTATTGATATGATCATGAGGTTTTTCTTTTTTATCCTGTTGATATGATGGATTACATTAACTGATATTCAAATATGGAATGAGCCTTGAATATCTGGGAAAATCCCACTTGGTTGTGATATACAGCTCTTTTTATGCATTATTAGATTTGATGTGCTAATATTTCATTAAAGATTTTTATGTGTGAAAATTAGCATTATTGGTCTGTAGTTTTCTTTGCTTCTGATGTCTCTCGCTTTGGTATTTGGGTGATGCTGGCCTCATAGAATGAGATAGGAAGTACTCCCTCTGCTTCTGTATTCTGAAAGAGACTGTAGAGAATTGATCACTTTCTTTTGTAAGTGATCTGTAGAATTCACTAGTGAGCCTATCTGGGCCTGGTGCTTTTGATTAGAAGGTTATTAATTATTGATTTAATTTATTTGATAGATACAGAGCTATTCAGATTGTCTGTTTCTTCTTCTGTGAGTTTTAGCAGATTGTATATTTCAAGGAATTGGATCCTTTCATCTAGGTTATCAAAATGCATGGGCATAGAGTTGTTAATATTATTCCTTTGTTATCCTTTTAATGTCCATGAAATGTGTAGGCATGTCCCCACTTTCATTTCTGATGTTAGTAATTTGTGTATTCTCTGTTTTTTTTCCTGGTTTGACTGGCTAAAGGCTAATTAACTTTACTGATTTTTTTTTTCAAGGAACCAGCTCTTTATTTTCTCTATTGATTTCCTGTTTATGGTTTTATTGATTTCTGCTCTAACTTTTATTATTTATTTTCTCTTGCTTACTTTGGATTTAATTTGATTTTTTTTTAATTTCCTAAGTGGAAACTTAGACCTTTCTCTTTTGTAATATAGATGTTTAATGCTATAAATTTCCCTCTAAGCACCACTTTCATAACATCCCACAGATTTTCGTAAGTTTGTGTTTTCATTTTCATTTGCTCAAAAATATTTTTAATTTCCCTTGAAATTTCTTCTTTGACCCACATGTTATTTAGAAGTGTGTTCTTTAATCACCAAGTATTTCGAGATTTTTAAAATTATCTTTTCTGTCATTGATATCTAGTTTAATTCCACCATTTTACTCCACACTCTTCTTGCTTGCATAGTTTCCGAGGATAAGTCAGATGTAATTATTCTTTTTATTCCTCTCTAGGTGAAGTTCTCCCACCCCCTGCAGCCCCTGTCAGCATCTTTAAAAATTTGTTCTCCTTATCTTTGATTTTCTGTAGTTTGAAAATACCTGGGTGTAGTTGGTTATTAATTATTTGACAAAATAATTAATTATAAAGCATTTGACAAAATCCAACAGCAATGCATAAAATAAGCAGGTCATTTATCCTGCTTATTTTTCCCTGAGCTTCCTGAATCAATGGTTTGGTGCTGACCTTAATTGGGGGAAATACTCAGCAATTATTGTTTAAAATATTTCTTCTATTCCTTTCTGTCTTCTCTCTCTGGTATTCATATTACACATATGTTATGTCCCACAGTCNCTATTCCTTTCTGTCTTCTCTCTCTGGTATTCATATTACACATATGTTATGTCCCACAGTCTTTAGATAGTCTCTTCTTTTATTATTTTTTTCAGTCTTTATTCTCTTTGCTTTTCAGTTTTGGAGGTTTCTACTGACATCTCCTAAAGCTCAAAGATTCTTTCTTCAGCTCTGTCCAGTCTACTAATACGCCCACCTAAGGCATTCTTTATTTCTGTTACAGTTTTTTGGATCTCTAGCATTTCTTTTTGGTTCTTTCATAGGATTTCCATCTCTCTCCTTCTATTGTCCATCTAGATGCTGTCTACTTTATGCATTAGAACCCTTACCATATTAATCATTGTTGTCTTAAGTTCTGGCCTGATAACTATAACATTCCTGTCATGTCTGGTTCTGATGCTTTCTCTGTCTCTTCAGATTGTTTTCTGGTTAGCTGTGATTTCCTGTATTCATCTGTCTGTCCCTCCAATCTTGGGAGTAGCAGTTTGCCCTGTGTCCTTACTTCTCTATAGATGCAAGAAGAGTTGATTTTTTTTGTCTTCAGCTTTTTATTTGTTGTTAAGATAGAGTAGCAACTTCCAAGCTCCTAACATGCGCAACTGGAAACTGGAAATTGATGCCACAATTTTTATATTCCAGTGGAATATTTTGTGGTGAGGTAATTGTGGACTATGTAAACATTCTGTTTCTCATCAAACTTTTGTCAACTAGTTTTAAGATCCTTTGATGATTCACATCAATTATTACTATAAGGTTTTAAGATCCTTTGATGATTCGCATCAATTATTACTATAAGAAATGCTAAATTCTATCTTTATCATTGTTTTTACATTTATTAGTTGGTATCTTATTGTAAGGAAGAGCTTTTCTTTCTCCCCTGTGTATTCATGTATTCGTTTGTTTATGTCAGTAGAAACTTATGAATTCTCAGTTGCAACTTTACAGTGCAAAAACCTGATGAACATCACCTTGACAACGTGATCAAAGTTAACTTCATCACCTATGGAACCAAGGAACATCATGTAACTTCTGATAAGATACAATCGGAAGAACATGCCATCTGCTCTGTGGTATTCCTGCCAAAAATCTCATTCTAAGGACATATCAAAAAATGTGTTAAAAGGAAAAGACTGAGGAACTGTCCTAAATTGAAAGAGACTGAAGATAATGGACAGCTGAATATAATGGGTGATGCTGGCTTGTATCCTAAGCCAGGGACAAAATAGTTGTCAAGAACATACTTTGAATAATTAATGAAATTAGAATATGGGCTGTAGTTAAGATAACATTACTTAATATTGAATGCTCTTATTTTGATAAGTGTTATGTAAGAAAATATCCTTGTTTTTATGAAATACATAATAAAATATTTAAGGGCAAAGGAACATGGAGCCTGCAATTCACTTTTGGGTAACTCGAGGAAAATAAATAAAGGGTGAATTGGCAGGAAGAGAGAAAAAAGAGAGTGTGGCACAAATATAGGAACAGAGTATGAATAATTGTGGAGTTTGGGAGTCTTAGTCTGTTTGGGCTGCTACAATGAAGTGTCATAAACTGGGTAGCTTATAAATGACAGAAATTTATTTCTCACAGTTCTTGAGGCTGGGAAAGTCCATGATCAAGGTGCCAGCAGATTTGGTGTCTGGTAAGAAAATGCTTCTCAGTTCATAGGGGAACATCTTCTCACCATGTCCTCACGTGGTGGAAGGGGCAAGGAAGCTCTCTGCGGTCTCGTTTATAAAGGAACTAATCCCAGTCATGAGGGCCCCACCATCGTGACCTAATAAACTCCCAAAGGTCCCACCCCCTGATACCATCACTTTGGGGGCTGGGATTTCAACATAATTTCGGGGGTGGGCACAAACATTAGCTCATTGCATTGGGTAAAGGGTGTTGTGTTAGTTTCCTAGGGTTGCAATAATAAAGTACTACAAACTGGGTGGCTTAAAACAACAGAAATGTATTCTCTCACAGTTGTGGAGTCTAAAAGTGCAAAGTCAAAGTGTTGGCAGGACCACACTCCCTCTGAAGCCTCTAGGTGAGGACGCTTTCTTGTCTTTTCCAGCCCCCATTGGCCCCGGGTGATTCTTGGCTTGTGGCAGCCTCTCTCCAATCTCTGCCTCCATCTTCATATGGCTGTCTTCCCTCTGTGTCTATCTACAAATTTCTATATTCTTATAAGAACACTAGTGATGTTGGATTAAGAGCCCACCCTACCCCAGGGCGACGTCATCTTAACTAAGTACATCTGTAATAATCCCATTTCCAAATAAGGCCACATTCTCA
>NW_007735913.1:42654-45064 GCF_000696425.1 Galeopterus variegatus
CCCATTGGCCCCGGGTGATTCTTGGCTTGTGGCAGCCTCTCTCCAATCCCTGCCTCCATCTTCATATGGCTGTCTTCCCTCTGTGTCTGTGTCTATCTACAAATTTCTATATTCTTATAAGAACACTAGTGATGTTGGATTAAGAGCCCACCCTACCCCAGGGTGACGTCATCTTAACTAAGTACATCTGTAATAATCCCATTTCCAAATAAGGCCACATTCTCAGGAACTGGGTTAGGGCTTTAACATACCTTTTTTTTTGTGGGGGGCGGGGGATGCAATTCATCCCATTACAGGAATATTAAAGTTCTTTGTGCTACTCTTGCAACTTTCAGGAAATTTGAAATTATATAAAAATAGTAAGTTACCAAATAGTGTAAGCATTTTAAAAAGTACTACTTGGTTATTGAAATGCCATTAGATACATTACAATTTCAGTATTAATGTATTAAAGAATTATTACTAATTGTAGCAATTGACAAGTATACTCACTGAGATTAAATTGATAACATAAACTAATAAACGTTTACTTGTGGGAAATGGGCACTTATTGACTCATTTGCCATCTGGTATACAGTAAGTAAATTTCCTATTTGGAAGGAATGATATATTTGAGTTCTAGATTAGGACAAGTTAGCAGTCAAGTGGACTTCCAGTTTTAGTAATTAGAGAGGAAAAGTGCTCAGTGCTCCCAGCAGGAACTACCCAGTCCTCAATTGCAAATAGTATTTGAAGAGTTGCTGTTGGTTTTGAAAATATAACATTGATTACTTTCATTTCCCTGATGAAAACTTATCATGATGCAATTGCTTTATTTTTTTGAAGCCAATCTGATAGACTCACCTTACCATCTGTATTGTACAAAGATAACATTTTTGTTAACCTGTGTTGTTTTTCTTAATTTGGAAATTCTTTCAGTGAGGCAAAGGGTAATAATTACTATGAATGTAAGAAATCTGACATCTGATTATTAGGTATGGGCATGTAAATTAAGAAAATGTTTTATTCACACATCACTCTTAGGGCTTAGGCTGCTAGTGGGCACCAAATATAAATTGGTTCTGTTGAGTCATGAGAAAGTATGCATGTTTTCAATTTATTCTCACTCTCAGTATCCTTTTTACACACACAACTTTAAATACATATATTTTATAAAGTTATAAACAGCATTCAGTTATTTAAAAATATTATTAAACCTTTAGAAAGTATGTGGTGATTGCTTAATCTATTGTTCCTGTACCATAAAGTAAGTTCAGGCTTGAACATTATTTGTTTTATATTTGAAAATCTAAAGTCCTCAACTCACCCTACTTCTCATCCTCTGAAATAAAAGCACTCTGTGCACACTGACACACAAAAACATTGAAGTTAAAGTTTAGTGTTGGCTTCTCGTTCTGTACAGAAGATTGAGCATTGCATCTGAGGAAATGGTGTAATAAATACATGCACCACATCAGAAGCATTTTTCTCTCACTTTTATATTCATAGTGGAAAAATTCCATACTGGACTCTTATATAGGAGGGATGAAATTGAAAATGTACAATGAGCATTTAAGAAAGATATTTAAAAATATTAAGTTTGGATCTTGGAAGAGAAAAAAATTATGTTTTAGAACACATAGTTTTAAATCTCATAAATGGACAACGTCAAGAGTGATAATTTTATTGAAAAATTTGTTTCACAATATTCATTTCTCATTTCACAAAACTGAGTGAACTGATTTGCTATGCCTGAGTGTTTTTCAAACTTCAAAGTGTATTTTTAAAATAAGAACTAACATAATACCTTGGAGATGCTACTGATTCCCAAACCCCATGGTCTTTTCCCTTGCAGTGTGCTAAAATTAGACTTTCCTGCTAATATTAATACAGGCCTCTGACATTTTGAGTAAATGTCTTACTTTGCAACTTCCCAGCTCCTTAGCTCCAGTGGGATCCATTATCAACCAAAATTGCACTTTTACTTCTGAGTTAGCTGAACGGATAATAAAAATCAGCCATGAATCTCATCATTGGTGTTCCCATTAATCTTAAAATATAGTAAAAAGTAGGAATCTTGAAATAAAATTAATTCATCAGAAGGGAATCATGGCTGTCTTAGCACATGTGCCTGTGCGGATGTCAGTCAAGCTTTCTGGGCTGGGTTCTAGCACTTGGAGGCATTAGCGTGGCTTCTCCTGAGGGTCCACATGTTCCAGTGCAGAAATGGGACTTGGGAACCCAGAGTCTCAAGGGGCAGGTTTTGCCATTGAATTTGCCTGAATTGTATTATAACTTAAGAAACGTCAAAAGGTCTACTTGCCAAAATATTTTACTCCATCCTTCCAAGGACTCATCATTCTCAACTTTAAAGATGTCCCCTGGTGCCAAGGTACCATCTCCACATGCAAGTATTTTACAGAGTTGTGTA
>NW_007735913.1:46101-50325 GCF_000696425.1 Galeopterus variegatus
CATTATTACTTTAATGGTGTTTGTCTCTACTTGTATACTTATTCATAACACTCCAATAAAACTGCTTCAAATAGGCACTTACAATGCCCTCTGGATTTTAGCTTCAGGGAAGGTGCAGGTTTTCAGTAAGATGTGTTAGCCATTTTGCTGGCTCTACTATTTCCTGTCATCCAAAGCCTGATACAGAGCTGTCCTCGCAGTAGGACACTCTCGCACTGTTAGTATTATTAATACTTCACCAGCACCAATCCATCTTATCTTCACAACAACCCTACTCTCTCCATTTTCCAATGGGGGGAACTAAAGAGAGAGAGGTAAATAACTTGTCCAAGGTCACATGACTGAGAAACATCTGAGCAGAGATTTGAATGAGATCCCTGTCCTTAAATGCTCAGCTACTCTGCACTGGTGGAAACAGTGGGTGCATGCTTTGAGAGAGACATAGACAGACTTACTCAACCCCACGTGGGTCACATGTTCACTAATGACAATAGCTAAGGTAGGTTGTGTACTCAGAATCGTGCGTGCAAAGCACCAGGAGAGTGTTGTACATGCAACTTTTCCATGTGAGAAAACTGAGGTGCAGAAACCCTAAGGAATTTGCCCTGGGCCACATAGTTAATAAGTGGTGGAAGCGTGACTGAATCATGAGCTTAAATCACTCTGGAACCTGTGCTGGAAACACCATCAATCCTTAATTCCTAACGGAAAGGCACCAGTGAAAGCATATGTGTCAGTCAGATTCCAGGAAGAAGACAGAGAGCCCACCAAGTAAGGCATTTTGAACAGGGAACATTAAATATATAAAGAATTATTAACTAGTAAAGGTCGATTGATTGCAAAGTCAGGTGCAAGGAGAGCTAGGAGAATAACAGAACAGTAGATGTAGGCAGGCTCCACTCTTCAGAGAAGACGGAGAGTGTCCAAAAATGGGAATCCTGGAGAAGATCCTCCAAGAATCGAGAGTTAGATCCTTTTGGAGAAGATGTGGCTGTGGAAGGTGAGGAAATTCACAGAGGTACCAGAGGCTGGTTCCAGCAATGAGGACACTTCCTGCTGTGCAACTTGCTGGGGGTGTGCACACCACGGGATCCCCCACACTGAGCAGGAAGCTTCCCTCTGGCAGCAGTGCTACAGAAGCAAGAACAAATGTCCCGGACCAGTGAGAGACACCCCTTCCTCCTGCCCTACCTCCCGTCTCCACCACTGTGCACAGTTGATTTCCTCCCTGAGCTTTGAGATTCCTTCTCTATGTCAAGCCAGAGGATTTCTGGCATTGCAACATCACAAAGCAGAGGTCTCTGCAGTGCTCAAGTTTTGGTGAGCCAGCAGACGGGGCAGTTTGAGCCATTTCCAACTGCAAGTGCTGTCACCTTAAATGTGGAGTCTGTACTATGTGAATTCACCCATGTCAGTGAATTCATATTCTGCCCTCTTTGTCTAACATTCTAAAAATCCATGTCTATATATATTCCCAGGTGTATGTGTGTGGGTAAATCCTACGATTCTCTTGATATGTAAACTATTACTCCTATGTCCTAGTGTTGACTTACTCCAGAAGGATACTGAGATTTAACCCTAGGTGTGAGTCTAGTAGAAAACAGGGGTAGTTACGGTGGGTTTAGAAGAAAAAAAGCATCCTCCTTCAAGGCATTTGCCCCAGGTGGAGTCATCAGAGGGTTTGTAGGAGGAAAACTAGTGGAATCTTCTCAAATATGGGAGAGCAAGCTACTTCCCCTGGCAAGGGATACTCAGGGTGACTTTAAGGTTGGAAGATTGTCTGTTTTACCTGAGTCCAATCAGATGTCTCCATTCCAGTGCAGGATCCCATTCCATCCCAATTAATGGGAACTCTCAGATAGAAAAAAATTGATGAGGCTGTGAATTCAATGGACCTTGTAATTCCAAAACCAGTCCAATTAAATTTGGTATTTGACTTTCATCAGCCTGAGCTTTCAAGATGAGAATTAAGGGGTACTTTTAAGGGTGGTATAGGGCCTCTCTGGTTTTCATATGATGACATGAGCTTATAGGCAAAGGGCTTGGGCATGTCTTTTTTGGGGGGTGGGGTAAGCCTTCCAGTGCACTCAGGGGGATCCATGCCCCACCACAGTCCTTGTGGTCACTATTTCTGCCATAGTGGTCAAGTGCTGCAGCTGCTTGGCCTCCCCAGGCACCTGCTTCCATTTACACTTTAGGACAGTCAGTGCAGGTGATTGCTTGGTTAAGTGTGATGTCACTGCATGGTGTGGATCACAACACCCCGTCTCCCATGGCCATGGGTCTCAGCAGTGTGCCCAAACCCAGCAGTGTGAAGACACCAATCCCTGAATCCCATCTCTGAGAGTCTACCCTCTGGGACACCCCATTCTTGAAAGGTGACCTGTTAGTGACCAACCAGGAGCCAGAATTGCCAGCAATAGTTTTAACAAGAAAGATTGAACATAAATGAGCCTTAACTAGTAGAAAGAAAATAACTGTAATGTGATAAAGAGAATTCTGAAGAACACAGGAAAAGCAGATGTAGGGAGCAGATACTATTTCGGGGAGACACTCCCAGGAGACCAGCTAGGGGGAAGAACTTCCTTGGAAGTTCACCTCCCCCAGGGCTGAGTGTCAGACCACACTGGAGAGGGTGTGGCTGTGGCCCATGGGATGGCAGAGAATTTCACAGAAGTGCTTCAGCCGGGGCTGGCAAGCAGGAAACTGAGGTGACAGCAAATTTTACTAGGAAGCACAGCAATGGCAAGGAGGCCTTGGACCGACCATAGGAAAAGAATGAAACCACTGAACCAGGGGGAGCAGCCCCTTCCTCCTGTACTGTCCCTCCAGTGCCTGCTACTGGGCTACTGACAAGACCTACTACTGTTCCAGCTGGAAAAGAAGAAATGTCTGCAGGCTCAGCACCCTTATCACCAGAGCATAGCAAAGAACGGGGGCCTGGATTTGATCATTAGTTGATAACTGGCACAGCATAGAACCTGAAATAATTTCTCTCATTTTCAAGTTTTCAGGATTCCACTTCCTCACAGAGACAAAGCATCTAGTTCTAAAATGCAGAACTGCTTTATTGAGAACAGATTACCTTGTGGATTAAACAGAAAAATTACCTTCCCTTTGGCGTAAGTGTAATCTGTGGGCATTAGTCTGCTTCTGTTTCTTATAACAAAACACCTGGAACTCAGTGATTTATAAAGAAAACAAAATTTATTGCTTACAGTTTCCGAGGCTGGGAAGTCCAGAGTCCGAGGAAAACACCTGGTGGTGGCAACAGTGACCCAAGGATCTCACATGGTAGAAATGGCAGAGCAGAGAGAGATTAACCTCCTCATCCACTCTCCTTTTAATGCCCTCCAAACTACACGCATGACTACCAGTTTTAATCCATTCGCTAGATATGGTCCTACAATCCAGTCACCTCTTCAAAGTCCCACCTTTTAATTACCATAATAGCATTTCCCACCCTCAACAACTACATTGGGAATGGAGCTTCAGTGAGGTGGGGGCAGGATGCGCATCCAATCTGTAGCACTGTGGCAGCTCATAAAAAACAGGAACATTATTTTAATTTTAATTTTTTGTTCAGTGAAAGTTTGTGCCATCATGAAATCAAAGTTAGAAACAATTGCCTGAACCTAAATGTTAGAAAAAAAAATTTAAGAAATATTGACATTAACTTACATTATTTAACTGGAATGGGAGAGAGTAAGCAAGGCTTGCTTTTTTTTTTCAAATTTTTGAAAACTTAGTAGTTAGGAAAGATTTAAAAATATGAACTGTCAGATATATTAGTCATAAAATTACTGACATTTGATAGTACACTTTGCCTAGTGATGAATTAATCCAGTAGGCATTTTGGATCTCTGCAACTAAACATAAAGAGAAAGAGAAAGAGAAGGAAGGAAGGAAGGAGAAAGAGAGAGAAAGGAAGAAGGAAAGTAGGGGGAAACGGGGAGGGAGGAAGGAAGGACAGAAGGAAGGAAGGAAGTCACAAATGTCATCCATATGGAAAGAATGAAGGCAGGAAACTTACAAGGCTACTTCAAAAAGTTCATGGAAAAGTAGCACTAAAAGATAATATGAATCTTCCCATGAATTTCTTGACATCAGTACAGTGATTTTTAATTGTATCTATAAGCCCTTGAAAATAAAGGTCAGAAAACTTAGTTAAAAATATTGTTGTGAAAATTATAATTTTTGCCTCAATTTTTTATAATTAGTTTA
>NW_007735913.1:51035-59470 GCF_000696425.1 Galeopterus variegatus
AAACTTACAAGGCTACTTCAAAAAGTTCATGGAAAAGTAGCACTAAAAGATAATATGAATCCTCCCATGAATTTCTTGACGTACTCTCATCAGTACAGTGATTTTTAATTGTATCTATAAGCCCTTGAAAATAAAGGTCAGAAAAGTTAGTTAAAAATATTGTTGTGAAAATTATAATTTTTGCCTCAATTTTTTATAATTAGTTTAAATCCAGCTTTTGGCACCACCTCATCTTTCAATTTATTTCAATAAATCTTTAGCACCTCATACGTGCTAGGCACTGTGGTTGATGCTGGGAATATAAAGAGGAATAAACTATGATCTGTGATCAGGGATAACTCAGGAAGGCCAGCTCCTATATCGGGAACACTACCTGGTAATTTATCAATGCAGAGAGTGAGTGATTGATTAACGAGTTGAAGTTTCAGTGAATGAGCCCAGCTAAAATATTCAGCACCAAGATTCACGTTCAGACTTTCTTTGAAGAAGCCTCATTAATTCTTAAAGTGTAGAAAGTATTCTTTCCAAGTGTACCGCCCGACTCAGCCGTGAGTTACTTTCCTACTTATTTTTGTTGTGATTAATAATACATGACTCTTAATTATATTCACTGTCACCTTGCACCCAGGTGTTTTGCATAAATAGGATTCTACTTGAAGCACAAATGAATTGGGAAATAAAGAGTAATTTGATTACTCTTGCACTGATTAGTGGAGTGGAGTAGATTTTACAATTAATATTGAAATCAGCAATAATACCCTGTGGTTCTATCTCTTAAGTGATTCTTTAACAATTGATATTTGGGTAGATCTTATTTTGCAACATCTTATTCTTGTAGTTTGGAGACTAAAAGAAAGGAATCATTAGCAAAATCTACTTAAGAATATGTCTCAAGTATTTTTTTTTAAACTCCGAATAACTACAATTAAACGCACAAGGATAATATGTAGTCTTTAGCCGGCTCCCGCTCGCTGGCTGAGCGAGGCGCGGGAGCAACGCCGAGGCTTGCGATCCCGTTGCCGGTCCCCGGTCCGGTGCGGGGGCAACACTGAGGGTTGCGATCCGTTGCCGGACATGGAAAAAGGACAAAAGACAAAAAAAAAAATAAATAAATAATAATATGTAGTCTTTAGGACCTTAAAATCGCATGCTTTCCTTAGATATGAAAATCTCAAATATACAAGTTGCTTGATGCAGATAAAGGAGTATCTTTACATGGTTATGGAAAATATAATGTGATGCACTCAGTATGGCGAGGTTAGCGATACAAGTTACCTTGAGGGAAAATATTAGGATATAGAGTATTTTCCGGCCACCTTACCCTACATTTTGTTGTTTTACAATATGTTTATAGTAGCCCTTTGAAAATCTGCACAGACTTGCTGAAGTATAGGAAAGCTGTTTATATATGTGAATAACAGAAGGCAAACCCTAAATATTAATATATAAAATTGTGAAATTGAAGCACATTTTCACGTAGAGTTATGACTTTGGATATCATGAGAACTATGTTATAGTTGGCACACAGAATCCTAGTCTGTAAAACGAATGGGGGAGACTTTGTGTGGTCTGAGTTTAATGACATGTTATCAGGAGGTATATGGGAAATCTTGGAAATGGGTACATGTTCATGCCTTGACTTTGGAGAATGGATATTAGCCATTGCTGATCAATTTATGGAGCCATTAAAGAATATGGAGTGACATGACAATTCATGTGACCAGTTTCTTAAGAGTGAAAGCAAATCTGTCACTGAAGTTGATGCCCAAAGGGTGGAACAGGAGTGCTCCGAAGTGCTGTGCTGATGAAGGGCCCCGAGGCTAAAAGATGTGGAACAGCCATACTTAATATAGCCAACCCATTAATGCTTACAAATGATGCTTGTTGTTAGAAAACAATTTCTGGAAAGAAAAAAACAACCAGGACCCTGTAGCATAGACTGTAGTGTGAGAACAACTCCTAGATGAGTTTCTGTGGGGAACAAGGAGCCTAAAGTTTTATAGGATAGACTGAGGAAGAGCAATCAAAAGTCAGCTTGTTCACAGAAGAGTTCACTGTTTAGGTCTCTGGAGACATGACACACTTCTACTGTATTAGAAACAAGACAGGATGCATAGGCAGCCACCACAGAGGTGTAGTTCAGCAGCCATTGATTGTATATTTTGGGGTTAGCAGTAGGGGTGAGGAGAAGTAGCTGGAGCCAAGGTCTTGCAAGGGTCGGTGGAATATTTTGAGAACTTTAGAGTCTCCACAGGTATTTATTTGTCTTAAAAAACAGTTCTAGTTTCCTATATGATTCTTTAGGACTGTATCTAACATGAACTATTTCTGGATCTGTTTCCCAACTAGTGAAACTTTTAATCTTTTTTTTTTTAATCTTAATAGTATGTATAATGTTTATTATTTTTTTCTTTTTTATACAGGCTGGAGCCAATGTTCTTCTACAAGATGTTAATGGAAATATCCCATTAGATTATGCTGTAGAAGGGACAGAATCCAGCTCTATCCTGTTGACCTATCTGGATGAAAACGGTAGGCTGAAGCTTTGTAAAACTGTCAAAAGAAAGAGATTGGTAAAATTATAAGTGTATACTCATTTTTATAGGTATACTTGCATGATTTATGCTCGATGTAGTTTCCCTAGCAGGTGAAGAATAAGGCATTTTTCTAATCGGCTTCTCAGTACCTCTCACTGCACTGCAGAGTTGGTTTAGTCAATGTGGTTTTTTGCAAGTCAGAAGAAATTTAGAGGCCAACAGTGAAGGAACATTTAACAGGCATCTAAAGTCCATAATTAGTGGGACTGGGTTTGTAATTATAATCTCTTCTCCCCTGGGAGGGGAAGGAAAATGAGCCAGTACAATTGAATTTTGAGCTAATGAGCACGAGGTCATCTGAAGTGTGTACTCTTAGGAGTGGGTCGTCCTAGCGAGAAGAACACAAAGTTAGTGTCGGCTTCAGTCAAGGGCTGTTTGCACAACATCCCAGAATCCTCTCTTCATGACACATAGAAATAAAAAGGTCATCAGAAGAAAGCCCTATGATCATAGTGCCATTCTGAAAAGATGAGGCCAAGCCAGCGAATGCGTTCTCTGACAAAGGGCATTTAATTACACAGACCCAGCATATAATTTCATGAGTAGATTCAGTGTGGGGAAAGTGGGAGATATTTCAATCCCTGAGCCCCACATGGCATTACTCTAAAAGAATTATGCCTCCACTCCCTTTGGTCTGCTGTTTAGGTGTAAATAAAAACAAAGAAATCCCAGTCCCTTCCAGGATGACCCTTGGCCAGAGGAAGAGTTGCCTTTTTTCAGAGCCACAATGTTCTTAGAAATCTCCCCTTCCAGGCTCTGGGAAAAGCTGGAACCATCTGCCTTGTTGTTCCCTGTGCTCTTTGCCTCCTCCAGATTGCTTCTTTCAAAAGGCTTATTCTGAGGACGGTTTAGAATAATAGTAATTAGTACTTTAGCAGCTCTGAGTTCTTTAAATATAGTCTCATTAATTCTGAAAGCAAGGTTGGTTATCATTGAAGCCAGGCTCCAGTGAGCCTAGCTGTGCCGCTGAGGGCAGAAGTGGGAGGAGCTCAGACTGTGCTGTCGACTCTGCAGTTTCCTCGGTGCATTCACCTATCCACTCTGCAGACCCTCAGTGCACTTACCCGTCTGTTCTGCAGACCCTCAGTCCATTTGGCTGTCCACTCTGCAGACCCTCAGTGCACTTACCCATCTTTTCTGCAGACCCTCAGTGCATTTACCCATCTATTCTGCAGACCCTCAGTGTGTTTACCCGTCCATTCTGCAGACCCTCAGTGCACTTACCCATCTATTCTGCAGACGCTCAGTGCATTCATCTGTCCACTCTGCAGACCCTCAGTTCATTCACCCGTCCACTCTGCAGACCCTCAGTGCACTTACCCGTCTTTTCTGAAGATCCTTAGTGCATTCGGCTGTGCACTCTGCAGACCCTTAGTGCACTTACCCATCTGTTCTGCAGACCCTCAGTGCATTCGGCTGTCCACTCTGCAGACCCTCAGTGCATTCGGCAGTCCACTCTGCAGGCCCTCAGTGCACTTACCCATCTTTTCTGCAGACCCTCAGTGCATTTACCCATCTATTCTGCAGACCCTCAGTGTGTTTACCCGTCCATTCTGCAGACCCTCAGTGCACTTACCCATCTATTCTGCAGACGCTCAGTGCATTCATCTGTCCACTCTGCAGACCCTCAGTTCATTCACCCGTCCACTCTGCAGACCCTCAGTGCACTTACCCGTCTTTTCTGCAGACCCTTAGTGCATTCGGCTGTGCACTCTGCAGACCCTCAGTGCACTTACCCATCTGTTCTGCAGACCCTCAGTGCATTCATCCGTCCACTCTGCAGACCCTCAGTGCACTTACCTATCTGTTCTGCAGACCCTCAGTACATTCAGCCATCCCCTCTGCAGACCCTCGGTGCAATTACCCATCCATTCTGCAGACCTTCAGTACATTCGGTCAGTTGTCCACTCTGTTGGCCCCTCCCTCCTCAGTACACTCTCCTACAGCAGATGCCTTTTGCTTTCTGCTTTCTTCAAATCTTGTTGGCAGTAACTTTTTGGAGACAGATTTCATTAGTTCTAAAGAGAATGAATCTGACACTTATGCAGATTTCACTGTTGGAAAGTTAATTATTTGGATCTTTGAAAAACTTCACTTGTAGCACACAATTCTGAATTGCATGTTGCCTATAGTTAACGAGACTTTGTTGTATACTTAAAATTTTGCTGAGAGGGTAGATCTCCTGTTAAGTGGTCTTATCACTGAAAACTATAAATAAATAAAGAGAGTGGGAGGAAACTTCTGTAGGCGATGGGGATGTTTATGTTGCAGACTGTGCTGCTGATTTCATGGATGCATTCTCATCTCTAAACTCATCACCTCGCATACATGAAATATACACAGCTTTTGGTGTGCCAATCGGACCTCAAAAAAGTGGTTTTAAAAATAATTAAAACTCCCCAAGCGAAATCAAAACAACACAAAAACAAAAAGTTGGCTATTTCATTTAGCTGTGCCAGTTCTATATGATTATTTCCTGTTTTTCTTATTGTTCTGAATTCCTAAAAGCCACAGTAATGAATACCTCTTTTTAGAAAATAAAATAAATATATTCATGTGCAAAAGCATTAACATCATTTATGAGCCTTTTCAACTCATTATGGCATTTTGGTTGATAGGAAATTTTAGTATTTACAAGATTAGTATTATGTATTCTATGTAAAGAGCAAAAATGCATGTATTCCCTTGGGAGGTTGATTAAAAAAAATAAGAAAAAAACAGTAACAAGAAAGTACTGACTCTGAATAGTGAGGAGAAAATCTGTCACTACTATGGCTGTCACAATTAATTTTTTAAAATAAAATACATGTTTGCTGGAACAAACTCAATTTAATGTCTCTTCAATTTCTAATTCTGTTTTCCATTTGTCACTGCTGTGCAGTGGCCTCTGTCCTTCCCTCACCTCAATCACAGTCTGGTTCCATTGATGTCCGTCTTCCACCTGCTTATCTGATCATCTGCCTCGGTTCCTGCTAAATACTGTCTAGCTCAATTTATTTTCTGGCCCTCTTGGTGTACTTTTAGAGTTTTCGCTGTGACAGCATGGGCTGATGTCATTAGAAATTTCTACTATTCCAAGATGAGATTTTTATTATTATTTGGCTCTTCGTATTTCAGCACAGGGTTATTATAAAGAGGTGGTTGCAATCCTTGAATTTCCATTCCACCTTGTCCAGTTTCCTATCACATTACTTATCACGCAATTGCATCGAGATACATGTGGCAAGAGAAGGCAGGCGGCGTTGTGAACAAGTCGATTACATGAAAAATCGCTGGTCACAAGTTCTAATTGTGCTGTCACCACTGATGTACGCTGTGAACTCGTGCATGGCAATTAACCTCGGCTCACCGCCTGAGCTTCCTGGACTGTAAAATGAGACAACCACGGAGGGCTGATTGAGCGCTTGATGAATATGAGATCTTGCGTGCATGGCACAGCAGCTGGCATGCAAGGAAAGCAATCGATTATAAAATGAGCCAGCAAGGGAAGAAAGCACTGGTGGGAGAGCCCCAGGTGGCCCAGGACAAGAGACCAGCATGTCCTTGAAAAGAACCAAAAGCTTTCCTCACCTCTGCATATACCCTCTCACTTTCTCTGTCCTTCCTTTCAAACCCATACTTTTAGGAAAAAAAAAAAAGTCGGGCCGGCCCGGTGGCGCACTGGATAGTGCGCCGCTTGGGAAGCGCGGCGGCGCTCCCGCCCGAGGGTTCAGATCCCACATACGGACCGGTTCCTGCTCACTGGCTGAGCGAGGCGCGGGAGCAACACTGAGGGTTGCAATCCCGTTGCCGGTCCCCGGTCCGGTACAGGGGCAACACTGAGGGTTGCGATCAGTTGCTGGACACGGAAAAAGACAAAAAAAAAAAAAAAAAGTAGCTCCTCTTTTCCAAGCTTCGCTGGAGTTCCTAGTCTCCTGTTCCTCAGCACACTGGAGTCCAGCTTCTGACCCTAACAATCCCCTGGACCTGCACCTGAGACGATGGCCACTGCCGTCCATAGCTTTCTATTCAGTGATGGCTTTTATTTTATTACCTCATCTCTCTGTGATATGTGATGAACTTGGCCCTCTCTCTTGAGAAAACTCTCTCCTTCAGTGATTTCTTCATGCTCTTCCTCTCCTCTCTGTGAGCTCCACTTGAAGATCTAAATGTTGGTCATTCCCAGGGCTTTGTCTCTGAGAATCTCCTCCAGTCTTCACATGTACCATCACTGGGCTATGTTACCCTTTGACTGGTTTGTTTCTTCCAGCCTGTTCCCAAAAATATTCCTGTAGCTTAGTTATCTTTCAAGACCTTCAGTCCTGGATGTACAAATGCATTAAGTATCCAGACTCGGATGTCCGGTCATTTGAAATAACATGTCCAGTATGGAGCTCATTACTGTCCCTTTACACTGTGTGTTCCATACTGAACCTTTATAGCCAGGAACCCAGGTATGTGAACATCACCACACTTTTCCTAACTCCCGCATGTCTAATTGTCACCAGATCTCACAGATTCTATTTCCCTGGCATCTCTTTAACATGTTCATCTCTCTCACCAGTCATGCTGTAGCTGCCTTAGTTAAACCCTGGTCTTCCTATTTGGGTTTTTTGTTGTTGCTGTTGTTGTTTTTTTCTTATTGAAACATACTTGATTGTACATATCTATGGGGTACAGAGTTGTTCTATATGTGATGCTCAAATCAGGATAAGTAGTAGATTCAACATTATACAATGTGATCATTTTTTGTGGCCCTTTACCATTTCTTCCCTTACCCTCCTCCCACTCCCCGTATCCCACTTCTGGTGATCTCAGTTCTGTTCTTTCCTTTGAAAGAATTGTGATTGCTGTGTCTTTCTTTTCATTTTAATGTATTTGTTTATTTTTTAGCTCCTACTTATGAGTGAGGCCATGAGGTATTTCTCTTCCTGTGCCCGACTTATTTCATTTAACATAATTTTCTAGAAATTCATCCACATTGCTGTGAATGGCAAGATTTCATTGTTTTGTTTTTTATGGCAGAGTAATATTCCATTGTGTATATATACCACATTTTCCTTACCCAGTGATCCAATGATAGACATTTATGTTGGTTCCAATTCTTGGCTGTTGTAAACAGAGTTGTGATAAACACGGGAGTGCAGGTGTCCTTTCAACATGATCACTTCCTCTTCTTTGATTATATACCCAGCAGTGGAATTGCTAGATCATACGGTAGTTCTATCTGTAATTGTTTGAGGAAACTCCATACCATTTTCCATAATGGCTGCACCAATTTATAGTCCCAGCAAGAGTGTAGGAGGGTTCCCCTTTCTCCACATCCTCACCAGCATTTGCTAGTCTCTGTCTTTTTGATACTAGCCAGCATAGCTGGTGTGAGATGACATCTCAATGTGGTTTTGATTTACATTTCCCTGATGCTGAGTGCTGTTGAGCATTTTTCATGTACCTGTTGGCCATGTGTATATCTTCTTTTGAGAATTGCCTATTCAGCTCCTTTCCCTGTTTTTAATTGGGTTATTTGATATTTTACTTTGAATTTGTTTGACTTCTTTGCATTTTCTGGATATTAATCCTGTGTTAGAGGCATAATTTGCAAATATTTTCTTCCACTCTGTAGATTTTCTTACTCTGTTCATTGTTTCTTTTGATGTGCAGAAGCTTTTTAGTTTGATATAATCCCATTTGTTTATTTTTTCATTTGTTGCCTGTGCTTTGGGGGTCTTATTCATAAAGTGTTTGCCCAGGCCTACTTCCTGAAGTGTTTCCCCTATGTTTTCTTTTAGGAGTTTTATAGTTTCAGGTCTTATATTTAAGTCTTTACTCTATTTTGAGTTGATTTTGGTGTATGGCAAG
>NW_007735913.1:60702-71562 GCF_000696425.1 Galeopterus variegatus
TTTTTGTGTGTTGATTTTGTATCCTGCAACTTTGCTGAAATAGTTTATCAACTCTAAGAGTATTTTGGATAGTCTCTAGGTTTTTCTACATATAGGACCATATCATCTGCAAACACTGACGATTTGACTTTGTCTTTTTCTGATCTGGGTACCTTTTATTTCTTTCTCCCACCTAATTACTCTGTCTAATACTTCCAATACTATGTTAAACAGTAGTGCCATCCTAGTCTTGTTCCTGTTCATATTCAGGCTGATATTGGTGTTGAGTTGGTCATATAATGTCTTTCATTATGTTGAGATACTTTGTTTCTATACTTAATTTGCTGAGAATTTTGTCATGAAGTGACGTTGAATTTTGTCAAATGCTTTCTCTGTATCTATTGAGATAATCATATGGTTTTTGTCCTTGATTTTGTTGATGTGGTGTATCACATTTACTGACTTGCACATGTGACAATAGTGTCCAAATCTGGTCTTCTTGCCCCAGTCTTAGCCCTCCCATTTCTTTCTTTCATGGACACCCAGATTAATAAGTTTACAAATGCCATGAGTCTTTCTTCTGCTTGATGAAGTTCATTCAAAATGCTGTCCCTGCAGCAGCCTCTTCAGAATCATGCATAGTCAGGGTTATGATACATCCTCATTTTCATGGGAAGGTCCCAGGTTATGCCTGCTGTTGGGATCTGGGGAAAAGAAATGAGTGGAGTATAGCAATAATTTTTGGCTTGAACATGTTTATTTCTCTTTGGTGGAATCACCTTTCTTTATTTGCCTCTCAACTCCTTTGCTTCCTCAGACCTCTTAGGGACCTTACTATGCAGAAAAAAATTGGGGTAAGCTGCAATTCTGTGCTTGGAGAATCTCATGCTACAATCATGGCATGTGTCATCTTGTAGTGAATTGCAAATGCCTACTCAGTTTTGTGGTCAAAATTATGTTTCATATATAACCAAATGGTGTTGCAATAACATATAATAACAAATAAAGATAAGATGGGTTCAAATCTTGTAAAAGCACCAAGGAGCAAGGATATAATTTTCCCTAAGCGTGCTATGAAAAGGCTTCACAGAAGAAGCAACACTTACACAAGCTTTAGGTTAGGGTTGTGATACCCTGGAAAACTGAGGGAGCGGGTGTGACCCAGGCTTAGTGAGTAGCACATGCAAAGTCAAGGAGGTCAGAAAACCTATGGGAGAGAGATGCACCAACATCCTCCTAAAATTTGGGGGGCATTTACAACAGTGCAATTCAACATTATACAATTATACAATTATAATAGTAGCAGCATAGCATAGCCGCAGTACAGAATAGAGAAAAGGAAAAGTTCAATTGTTAAAAAAAAACAATATTACCTTAAGAGGGACAGTTAAGGAAAATAAAGACAGGGTTCGGACTGACTTGAGGTGTAAATGTAATTTCAAATTTGCACAAGTATCTACTAATATTATCAAATGTAATCAGGCCATAATAATAGTATCATGTGTAATACCTTATGTATTTCAGGTAAATGATTTTGTTTCTTAATTCCTAAATTAAAAGAATTTACCAGATTCCTATCAACTCTTAATAAATCTGAGCAGGATTTATGTTAAATTTCTTTTTAGAAAACAATATGAAAATAAAACTAAACTTATTCAAGAAGGGATAATTGTCTCATTATCCACTATGAAGTAGACTTATTATGGGCTAGAACCACTCTGGGGTTTTATTCAGGAACAGTTAAAGAAATCTTTTTGACCATCAACAGAGGGAATTTCTGTTGTATTACATTACCAAAAAGAGATTTGTGCTTTTTTCTTGAACATGTAACACAGATCTAAAAATCACATTTTAATTGCATCACATGTGATTCAAAATTTGATTAAAATAATAGGATACAATGGCATATTCCACTGTGGTATTTTCACAACAGTGACCAGAAATAGGTTTTCCCCAATAATTTGTTATACTATAAATGAGTCTGTAGTGAGGAATGTCTTATCTTTATGTTTTAATATGTCTCTCATTTTAAGTTGTGTTCTGTTTTAATTTTGTGTGGAAATGATTCTCTAAAAGATAGATGCAACTTCAGTGGATATTACAACATTATAAAAGTTAGCAAAATAATGTAACTTACTCATAGAGTAGAGTAACCATCAGATTCTTCTTCTACAACATGCAAAATTGAATGCTAACATCTGGAAAATAACATTTTCCAAAATTAAACCACATGTCAAATTTCCATAATCCTATAAACAAGAATAGAGTGACAGTTTTAGTTGGTTCATAACAGACCTCAAATGCCTTTGTTAGGGAAATCTGCTAGTTCTGAAATGGCATGTGATGATTAGAAGCTGGGGAATGGTAAGGGTGTTCTTATTTCATGCTTCCACTAAAATAGGTTAGCTATGAACAGAGTATTTGAAATAGGCTACATTATTCAAATATTACATTTTGCTCTGTTTTGTTTGGTTACTCCCTGCCTCCTTACTGCAAAAAAAGGCACACCTAAATGAATAGCATATAATCCACATGCCAGAAGGCTAACTAATAATCACAGATCACTTTTGTGGAGTGACTGCTGCAAGCCAAATACTGTTTTATGTGTTTTAACTCATTCTCATAACAATCGATGAAGAAAAAACTATCAGCTCCAACTTGCAGATGAAGAAACTGAGGCAGAAGATAATTACCTGCTCACATTGGCACAAATAGTAATCCGTAGGCAAAGCACTAAATCCCAGGCAGGTTGACTCCTGAGTGCCTCTGCTCTGTTGCCAGTCATGTTCAGAGAATGAACTGTGGGTGAAGCCCCGTGGAATGTCCCGAAGGGAAGTGACAGCAGAGATGCAGCGTGCATACTGTGATCTCTGCCATGGAGGCAGATCTTAAAATGTTAACTTCAGCTTCATCCCTTTGAGATATATATTATTATCTGAGTGACAGAGGATATTGAAGCTGAGACAGGTTAAATAATTTCCCCCAAAGTCAACCCGAGAAAGTAAACCACAGACCGGGTTCATCCAGGAACATCTCTCCAGGGCTTGTGGTTGGGTCCACTGTGCCCGGTTTTCTCTTGATGTTTGCAGCCAGAGTCAATCAGGCAAGAGATAGAAAGTTCTCAGTAGAGTGGCTGGTTCATACCAAACACCTGCAGGGAGGGAGAAGTCATCATCTTCATCATCATCATAATCATCATCACTATCATCATCATCATCATCATTATATCATCTTCATTGTTATCATCATTTTCACTTGGAGGAAGGTGGGTTATTTCCCCTTAGTAATTACATACTTTGTCTGAGAACCAGTGCTAAGAACAAGGGATTCATACATAGATACCAGCTATCCAGACATTATACTATCACGAAATTTAAAATAAATGCTGAATGCAGGTGTAAAAAGGAGGTAAGCAGACCTGAGCTTTCTGCACATAAATCACCGACCTCAGTTAAGTCAGATTATGGATACTTCACTCAATATTAGTTATCTCTATTAACAGTCATAAAATGTTCATTGGGACATCCTTTTAAGAATTTATTTTGAGATCATTTTAGGTGTACAGGAAAGTCTCAACAATAGTACAGAGAGTCCCCAAATTCCCTTTAAAAATCTTCCCTCCCCCCTGCTTACATAGGTATGGGACACTTATCAAAACTAAGAAAAGAGGGCCGGCCCGGTGGTGCACTGGAGAGTGCGCCGCTTGGGAGCGCAGCGGCACTCCCGCCAAGGGTTCAGATCCCATGTGGAGACCGGTTCCCGCTCACTGGCTGAGCGCGGTGCGGGCACAACACCGAGGGTTGCGATCCCGTTGCCGGTCCCCGGTACGGGCGCAACACTGAGGGTTGTGATCCCGTTACCGGTCAGTAAAAAAGACAAAAAGGAAAAAAAAAAAAAACTAAGAAAAGAGCATTGACACACTACTGTTAACTAATCCACAGACTTTATTCAGATTTTTTCAGTTTTTCCACCAAAGTCCTTTTTCTATTCCAGAATACCACATTGCTTTTAGGAGTAACTATTTTGGCCAGAAAAATCATAGGATCTTTCTAACTTGTTTCAATTCAATTTAAGTACTTTAAACTATTTTGGGAAGTGTATGTTGATGATTTGTACTAAAACAAGTATTCACGGAGAGCCTGCCGTGTATAAGACATCATATTTTTTCTTTGTAATCTAACAAGAGGTGAATTATTCTTCCTTTAGCAATTGTAATTTAGTTGGAAATAGATTGTACGCAAAGAGAAATAATTATCTATGCTTTGAATGAGAGTTCAAAGTGGAAGAAGTGTTTCAAAGAGGAGCACATTGAAAGGATTGATGATAAAGCTGTTTTGAGTTCCGGCAGCTGAGAAGCATCCGACATTCTGTTTGAAAGGCCCTCTTTTCCCCTAGGAGTGGATCTGATTTCTCTGCGTCAGATGAAGCTTCAGAGACCACTGAGTATGTTAACAGATGTCAAGCATTTCTTATCATCTGGAGGAAATGTCAACGAGAAAAATGACGAGGGAGTAACACTGGTAAGTTCACATATTTGACGCAGAATTGTTTAAATAGAGAATTTAACTGGATTTCTAAAACTTAAAATTGGAAATAACCTTTTAATAATGTTTTTCTTTCCTGATTATAAAAGTAATACATATTTTATGTAGAAATTATGGAAAACACTTAAATATTCAAAGAAGAACATCAAAAATGCATATGCCACCACCCAGAGAAAGCCAATATGTGTATGTCAGTATGTTTTCCTCAAGCCTTCTGTGTATGTTTTTGGTGCATTACTTTGTCAATGTGATTTTTGCAATGTCACTTATAGGAAAATACTTTTGTTTTAATTTTAAGCTAAAGAAACTATGGGTTACTTTGGTAAATGACATTCTAAATCCAGGCAAACAACTATCATTACTTTTTTTTATTACTGTCAGGCACTGTGGCAGTAAATAAAAAACAGATGAATTAAATTTGCGTCAATTTGAATATAATTGTAATGTCTAATCATCAAAATAATAATATTTTCCCCATTTGACCCATAAAATTTGCCTGGACTGGGCCTGCTTATGTTAAAATTAATTACAATGGAAATAAATGTATTAAGACATGGGGGAACAGTGAGAGAAAGTAAATATGAACCCAGAAGGAAGTATGGAACTCTGAAGGTGTGTCGCATAGAAATGGTGGAATCAGTGATTCAATTTCTTCCATGAAAAAATGTCGTGTGAGGCTGAACACCCTGACCAGGAAAGTGACTTAACTAAATGGCAAGAGTTTTGTCATCTGGAAAGTTTTTATAAGATCCGTTTTAGATTTCTTAAATACAGATTAAGCAGCTTGAGACCTACAGATGGAATTCTCTTCCTAAATAGTGAATTTGAAGGAGAAAAGCTAGAAGACCATAATTGTAAATTTTTATCATTTTATAGTTTTCTGAAGTTTATAAAAAATTAAATGTATTTAAATTCTAAATTTTGTCTTCCAAAATCAATATTCATAAATTTATAAATTTCAGAAGATTATAAAAAATATAACTCTTAAGTGGTAAGAAAGGAAAACTATGTATGCTTTTAGAGTGTATGGAAGAATAACATTCAAATTTCAAAGCATCCTAATTAACTTATTGAAGAAATATTACTGACCACTTGCTATGGACAAAATAATAGTTCTTAAAAGTACAAAAATCCTTTTGTCATGGATTCACATTTCAGTGAGGAAAATGGGTAATACACACTATAAATGAACTAGATATATTGTAGTAATAAATGCAAAGGAGAAAATAAGAAAACACGACATGGGCGTGTCGGATGTGTTGCTGCCACGTTGGATAGGCAGACGAGTAAGGTCTAACAGACAAGGATGGCTTCGAGTAATGACTGAGTAAAGAAGAGAGAGCCTTCCAGGCTGAGCAGTGAAAAGCGCAGAGGCCCTGAGGCAGAGGTGCGCGGAGTGAGCTTGAGAAACAGCAAGGAGGTCCTCATGGCCGAAGCAGAGTCAGAGAGGCAGCTGGGACCAGATGACACAGGGCTTTATGGGCCTGTGTGAGGACTAGGGCTGTTACTCTGAGACGGGAAGGCATTGGAGATTTCTGAAGAGAGGAGGGATGTGATCCTACTTTCATTTTAAAAGGGTCACTCACTCTGCTGTTGTGTTAAGAATGGACGGTAAAAGGGCAAAGGTGAGGCTGGGAGCGCAGGTAGGAGGCTCTTTCAGTATCCTAGGCAGTCGGTGACGTGGCTCAGACACTTTTCTATCGGTGGCAGAAGTGGAGGTGGTGAGGTGTGGCTGAATTCAGGCTAAATTAATAAAAGATCCAATGGGACTGCCTGGTGCATGTGTGGTGTGAGATAAAGAGAAGACTTCAGAATGACTCCATGTGCTTTTAGCCTAAACCCCCAGTGTGGTGGCGTTGTCCTCAAATGAGACAGAGAAGGCTGAGGACAAAATGGACTTGGTTCAGGGAGCCTCAGACCAGCTTAGTTTTAAGTACCTCTTTGCCATCTTAATGGAGCAGTCGAGTTAGTGGTTCGATATTGGAGCCTGGAATTCAGTAGATGTCTAGATCGGAGAAAGAATTTTGGGAACATGAGCATTTAACCGATGTTGAAAGCCTTGATGACAGATGAAATCACCAATTCAACATGTGAGCGATAAAGGATTTGGGGCTAAACCATGAAGATGAGGAGAAGAGAGGATCCAGAAATGAGAAGAGACAGAGCAGGTGCTGAGGTAGATGGAGAACCTACCTCAATGAGATGTCCTAGAGCCAACTGATGAAAGTGTGACCAGAGGACAGGCTATGGACTGGAACATACTGCTGAGAGGTCAGGTAAACAGAGACTGCGAATTGGCTGGTGGACTCGGTAACGTGCAGGTCTCTGGTTTTCTCGTGGAGGACAGTATCAGGGACTGGTAGAGTAAAAAGTCAGATTGGAGAGAGCTATTTAATTAAGAATTAATTTATTGCATGTAGTAAGTTAATGTCTAACACATAATAGGAACACTTAACACATAATTGAGCCTTTGTGGCGTTTTTTTTTGTATGATATTTGTAAGATATTACAACTTTTTATTTTAAAAAATCACTGCTAAATAAAAGAACATACACACTTTAGTCAAGAAGCTATTGAAATAATCAATACAAAGCAGTAAATTGCTATCATTTTCAGCCATCTTAAATTTTGATATTCCTTGTGACTTTTTTACCAAACAGAGAACATAAACGTTGTAAGTAATTGTTCTGTAATATCTAAATCTTGTGGTGATCATCTTCAAGCTTTTTACAAGAAAGTGACAATGATGGAAGGGCTAAGAATTCTACCTAGAAGATCACAGCATTTAACACGTAGCAGTTTAGTTTGATTCTTGTGCCTGAATCAGTGAGTCTATTTACGTTAATGACAATCATTCCCTGACATTTTCTTTTCTGTAAGTGCTTCTGTCTGTTGTTGGCAATAATGATTAGAAGGCACTTTGATCACAGATCGATTTCCATATCCTGAGTTGGAATGTCGTGGTTCAAAATTAGCCAGAACTTCTTACACTGTTATAATGTTATGTGCAAAAGAGTTGAAAATACCAGCAGAAGACTCAGTGGGAATAAACTTGTAGCAGGTGTTTTTTATGTCACATTTTCCTCCTTTAACGGAATATATATTAAAGAAGCAAATACAATACAGTTCTTTATAAAAACCTTTTAATTTGCATTAATATTCTTAAAAGTAAGTAAAAGCTCCAGAGAAGGATACAATTTATAAAAATGCCATGTTACGGAGCAAACGGAAATGAACTCCTGAGTTTGAGTGTACAGATAACTCTGAAAATGTTACCATAATACATAGCATATATGTTGTGAAGATACTGTTTAGTCACAGAATTTGCTGTATCACATCTGGCCATGAGACTCAGTTACTTGGTTTTTTAGGAAAGAATTATTCATGAGATGCAAATATCAAGCAATTTTATTCTTGCCTCCCTTATTTCCGTAGTGCTTGTTCATTCCCTTAATTCTGAATGAAAATTTAGCCAGTACTATCAATTTTCTGGTCATTTTTAAGGAATAAACTTTTATGATCATTTCATGTCACAAACATAGCGTCAATTTAGAGATCATAATGTCCAGTTTAATATGATCATGAAAATGCTCAGCTTAGGTCAGGGGTTATTGATGTATTTATGCCATATTCTCCTGTGACCATCTGGTATAGTCCATGGATCAGAATAATATTTTAAATGGAATATAAAATAGTTCATAGAATTACAGAGGAAGAGAATTATGCTGAAACCTACAACTCAATATAAAAATTAAATTTGTGATGCAAAATCCATGTGCTTCTTTATCAATGCGCTAAGCAACAGATCTGATAATTACCATGATTTTAAGGAAGCGTTAGTGGTGAACATGAATGATATTTTGGGATATATGCTACCATAGTAATGCGAAGGAAAATACCGTGATTTCTTCCCATGGTAGCATCATGGGTGGGCTGTCTATGTCCATCATTGGAGAATTTGCTAAGTTTCAGTTAGGGGTTAGGAGAAATTAAAACTAACCATTTTCTCACCCATGTTTGCAAACTCCCTGAATTCCATCCATAGATCCAGAAGGGCTAATGAGCCCACATATTAAGGACACTGAATTCAGTTAAACATGAAACCCACCAGCTCATTGCCGCACCACGGTGGGAAATCCATAGAAAGGAGAGTGGATGTGGTCAACTCTCTCCCCTCCTGACAGTCCCCTTTGTCCCTCACTCCCTCGTTAAGCTCCTCTGAAGTTGGGGAGGGGGCAGATTGACGAGAGGGGAGGAAATGAGAGCAGGAATATTTTACTTGACCTTACATGAGATGGCATCACACTCTCTGGGCAAGAAGCTGGACTGCTCTTCATGTGAGGATTGGGGGTTCTTCAGACACCACCCACCACCCTCATCACTGGGAAGCTCTAGCCCACCCAGACCAAGTGGTGCAGAGCTTCCAAAGGGTCCTGTGCACTTTCGAGCTCTTGGGAGTTAGAGGACACTCCGGATTCTCTCTGTGGACCCCTGCTTGCTCCTTCAGGCATCCCCCTGGAGTAGAACTGGAAATGACCACTCTCCATAGGAAAACTACCACATGTTCTTTCCTCTGTGAACTCATGGGTAAAGGTGGATCCTGCTGTAGCAACAACTTGTCTCATTGCACACGAAAGCAGACAGCCAGTGCAGCGCCTCCCAGGCAGGAAGCCCACCAGTGCACGGAGCCTCCACCAAACCCAGCAGCAGGTGGGCCCTCTCTGGGCCGTGGCTAAAGCCTTGCTCTGACCTAGAGTGAAGGGGGAAGTCACGTCTGCACCACCACACACACCCCACACCACCACACACCACCACACAGACACACCACACACACCACACACACACCACACACCACACACACACACACACACCACACACACACACACACCCCACACCACCACACATCACCACACACCACACACACACCACACACACACACACCACACACCCCACACCACACACACACACCACACACCACACACACACACCACACACACCACACACACACACACACACACCCCACACCACCACACATCACCACACAGACACACCACACACACCACACACACACACCACACACACACACCACCACACACACCCCACACACACCCCACACCACCACACACCACCACACAGACACACCACACACACCACACACACACCCCACACACCCCACACACCCCACACACACACCACACACACACACCACCACACACACCCCACACACACCCCACACCACCACACATCACCACACAGACACACCACACACACCCCACACACACACCACACACACACACCACCACACACACCCCACACACACCCCACACCACCACACATCACCACACAGACACACCACACACACCCCACACACACACCACACACACACACCACCACACACACCCCACACACACCCCACACCACCACACATCACCACACAGACACACCACACACACCCCACACACACACCACACACACACACCACCACACACACCCCACACACACCCCACACCACCACACACCACCACACAGACACACCACACACACCACACACACACACCACACACACACACCACACACCACACACACACACCACACACACACACCACACACCACACACACACCACACACCACACACACCACCACACACCACCACACATCACCACACAGACACACCACACACCACACACACACCACCACACACACCACACATCACCACACAGACACACCACACACACACCACACACCACCACACACACACACCACACACACACACCACACACCACACACCACACACACACACCACACACCACCACACACACCACACACTACCGCACACCAAACACGCACCACACACCACCAAACACCACCACACATGCCCCCCCCACACCACACATGCAGCACACACCACCACACACTACCGCACACACACCACATACCACACACCACACACCACCACACACACACCACACACCACCGCACACCACCACAAACCCCCCCACACACCACACATCACCACACACCACACACCACATACCACACACCACCACACACCACCACCCACACACCACACACACACACACCCCACACCACCACACATCACCACACAGACACACCACACACACACCACACACCACCACACACACCACACACACACACCACACACCACCACACACACCACACACTACTGCGCACCACACGTGCACCACACACCACCACCCACACACCACACACACACCACACACACACACACACCACACCACCACACATCACCACACAGACACACCACACACACACCACACACCACCACACACACACACCACACACCACACACACACAA
>NW_007735914.1:0-13463 GCF_000696425.1 Galeopterus variegatus
TTTGTGACCGGTAAGGGGATCGCAACCCTTGGCTTGGTGTCGTCCACACTGCGCTCAGCCAATGAGCGCACTGGCCATCCCTACATAGGATCCAAACCCGCGGTGGGAGTGCCACTGCGCTCTCCCGAGTGCGCCACGGGGTAGGCCCCAGATCTTGTTTTCTAAACACCATTCCCCACGGAAAGGAACTACGGCTCCTTGTAGAAACGGTTGATTCCTGGGAGAGAACCAGATGAGTCTGGAACACCCTATGCCAGAACACATAAAGAAGTGCTCAAAAAATAATGGGATGAACCAAAAGGACATTGGAGCTGACTTTAAGGAGCACCCTCTGGAAAAATCTAGGACCATGTGAGCATCACAATGATAATGAGAGCAGCAGGTTACAATCCTTCCAATAAAACAAGAATCCGTGAGCGCACATTGGTACAAATAGGTATTTATATCTTGATAAAGCGTAAAGTCAAACAAATAATTTAAAACTACTAAGGTAACAAAAGGTCTAAGAAAGGCTCTTTAGGGAGCTGACCTAAGTTCTAAGAACTGAGAAGAAAAAGTTGTTTTTTCTTGTCCTGAAAAATCTTCCTGAAGTGAGAGACTGTGGACTGAGATGCATAATTTAGGGTCTCCAGAAAGAAGGTTAAGGCCACAGAACCCTGGACTCATACCTCGGGCTGGCTACCACATCTCCGCAGGGTGTGGGTGCAAAGGAGGTGTTCATTTCCCCAGGTGTAATAGCTAAAAGCAAAATCCAGAACATGCTGGCGGTACCCTGCTTCTATTCACTGTTATATTAGTTTTCTATTTCTGTGTAATAAATTATCACTGTTAGCAACTTACACAAGACAAACTTAACCCAAGTACAGGCTAACTGGATCCTCTGCTCAGTGTCTCTCTAGGCTGAAATCAGGATATCCATCAGGGTTCTCTCCAAGCTCACTGGTGGTTGGCTGAATGTATTTCCTTGTGGTTGTAGGACTGCGGTCTCCATCTAGGGACCCCTCTCAATTCCAAGACGGTGCTCTCAGTTCCTGGCCATGTGGCCCCTAGGCAGTTCCCAGCGAGGCTGTTTGCTTCCTTCCTGGCCAGCATGAGAGTATTCATGATGCTTCACCCTCAGAAAGGGCTCAGGTGACTAGATCAGACCCACCCAGATAATCTCCACTGTGATGAACTCAAAGCCAAACCCAATCAATAACCCAATCACAAGAGTGACACCCCATCATGTTCACAGTTGAGGGGAGGGTCGTTCCAGTGTATACACCAGGGGGCTGGAAGCTTGGGGGTCTCCTTAGAATTCTGCCTCTGGTGACAGGAAAATTCAGCCAGAAATTCAGTCTCACTGTGGATAATTCACTGTGTGGATGATCCAGAGTGGTTTATACCCCAAAACCTAGCTATTTTGCTTAAAATTTCTTAGGGGAAAAAACTAACAGCAACAGCACTTGTAATTTATACTGAGTACAATTGAAAAGTATGTACTAATGGATGTACAAAATAATGCCTGCGACGTTGATTATAAAAGTGGAAAAATGAAACCGGCTAAATAAATATCTGTCAGTAAAAGACTAGTTTAATAAATTATGAAACATCTGTTTTAATGCCAGATCTATGTTTACTGGCATGGAAAGGTGTCCTAGAGATCTGGTCAAATGGAATAGCAGCTTGCAGAGTAGTAAATTCAGAACAACCCATTTATTTTATTTATACATATTTACTTATATCTATACATTTAAAAATCAAGAAAAAATATGTATCAAACTGTTCATAGTTGTAATCTCAGTAGCGTGGAATTACAGAAGTACTTTCACCTTTTACTTTTTACTTCTGCACTACTTAAATTATTTTCAACCAGCATTTAATTTGCTTATAATGAGTGGCAAAAAAATTAAGCTACTTTCACTTTGAGAAAAAGAATCTTAGGGAAGAATATTATTTTCTTTATTAGTTACTAAAATGACAATCCAACCTTTTTTCTATCTCCAACTTTTCATACCACCTTGTCAAACAATATAAATTGAGCGTCTTTTACGAAAAGAAAATTTGAGCTTCTTGCTGATGAGTTACAAGCCCCTAAAAATATAAAATGCATACAACTTTAGGACATGTGGAATAATTTGAACACAAAGTTAAAGACCATAATATATATTTCTAGAACAATATGGTGATAATCACAAGCTAAACCCAAATCATTTATGTACTACAAATGTATTACTTGCTTATCAGTTTCTGATTCATTTACTTTTGAAATTTGCTTATTCCTTCTGTTAAAACATTGCTAAAACCATCAGCCAGTTCATCTACAAGAAAATGCACACTGGTTCTTGTGTCATATTGATTTCTCAATGTGTCATTACGGTTAAGTTATTCTACACCAAACAATGCTAATACTCTGAAATAATAATAGATTTCAGTCTTGCTAGAGTATTAGCTTCCAACACGTGGCTGTCTTTGCATGTTAAGAATTTAATACAACACTTCAGGAGCCTCTCCTCAGTTTGCCTCCAAGTTCTCACATACAGCCTGTGTGCCTGCCAATCAGACATTTTTCATCCAAATAATTTTGCAGAGCAATCATTTTTGGAAATGTCAAATAAAAAAATATATCGTCTTTATGCATGCAGATGGTAATTCTGGCTGCTGCAAGCAACAGAAACCCAAGATCCAGACAAACAGTAGCTATCCTCAAGGAAGCTCCTAACAGGAAACTGGAACAATACAATGTTGCAGACAATGCCTTGGAAATAATTCATCAAGGGTCATTCTATAAATCACTTCTGGAAAATCTCAGCTGTCCTCACTTCCTCCATGAAGAGGAGTTGTACTTGACTCCACCAAGAAGGTGGGATCCTTTCTTGGAGACACAATCCCCTGTTTAACTGCAATCATCTACACACTGTCCTTGACAGTCCAGTTTGCCATTCAGCCAGACTGTCGAATAACAATAGCACCAGGGCACCATCTGTTCCACCCAGGTGTGTGTGTTCTGTGGCTCTGCTCAGCTTGATGAGTAAGATGGGGGCGGGGAGGTCAGTGTCACCTGAAGTGCCTTCTGCGCAGCTCAAGGGTATGGTTTTGTGCCTGGTACTCTTCTGCCACTACTTTCCATTTTGGAATATGGCAAGTTGCCTAAATGTGTTTGTGTCTGGAACAAACACAGCATTTTGCCTGAAATAACTTAGTCCAGGTGTGTTTAGACATGGCAAGGGCTGCGTCTGCTCCTGTGAAAGGACCTCTGTGCCCAAGAAGTCAGAAAGTCATGTTTTCGGCACCGTTTGTAGAGAGCCACACTGTAGTATCAAGCAGAAATGAGAGTGTCTTAGTCTGTTTTGTGCTGCTTTAACAAAATGTCGCACACTGGGTAATGTATAACAAACAGAAATTTATTTTCTCACAGTCCTGGAGGGTGGAAAATTCAAGGTCAATTCTCCAGCCTCTGGTGAGGAGCTTCCTGCTGTATCATAACACAGCAGAAAACAAGAGGGCGAGGAAAGAGAGAGCCTGCCCCCCGAAGCCCCTTTTTTAAGGTGTCAAATGCACCCATGAGGGCTTCACCCTCATGGCCTAATCACCTCTTAAAGGTCTCCCATAACATTACGTCGGTAATTAAATTTCATCATGAGTTTTAGAGGGGACCGCAGCAGAGAGTGAACATCTGGCCAACTTTAGATACAATTTGAAAGCTAACAGGTCTCCGAGGTTGTCAGGCTGGCTGGTCTTCTCCTGGCTTTCTTTAAAGAAACCTGTGTATGCCAGCAGGTGAACTACAGTGAGAGAATATGAATTCCATGAAACACGCATGGATCCTAGTTTTTAAATGGCAAAGATAGACATTTCAGTGATTATGTAGCTATTAAAGAAAGGTAGTCTTGGAATCCCAAATAACATTCCATATGGAAAAGATGATGAAAATCAGAACTTAAAGTACATGAAAATAAACATTTTGGTTAATTTGGCTAGTACAGTCTGAGGCAACCAGCAGCAGGTTCAAAATTTCCTTGTGTGCTCAAGTTTCATCATAAAAATTCACATGAATTTTGCCCTCTCCTCTACAATATGTCTGTCTATTTCTATCAAAAAATAATGTTACCAACATTTTCAGCATAAGGGCATCCCTAGCCTGTATTGTTAGGTAACTGGCAAGATGCTGCATTTACATACATCTTTGGATTCTGGAAAACCGGCCCCTACTGAAGAGAGCAGCCGCTGAATATCAGAGTCGGCAACAGGCAATGTCTCTTCTCTGTTTTGGTATTGCCATGTTTTGAGAATTTAAACTTAAGCACAAATCATGCATTATAATAGCCCTCCATAAAAATGCACATGTGTACAGACGTGCACACACACACACACACACACACACACACACACACACACACACACACACACACACACACACACACACACACACACACACACACACACACACACACACACACACACACACACACACACACACACACACACACACACGCATACCTCAAGGGAGGCATTAAAAAACTTGGCAATAAAGAGAGCATTCGAGTGAAGGATAAATGAACTCAAAGCAAACAGAGAGTACTGATCTCAGATCACACCTAATTATGGAATTACCATTGTCCTCTCTTCTGGGATTGTCACTCCCTTGACGTCTTGGCATTGTTTTCTGGTGTCTCCTCTCCAGCCTGCTTATTTCTTCGATATCATTTTCCAAACTCCCTTCTTTCAAACAAATGTCCTCTCCCTCTGTTTTCCTCTCCCTGCCGCTTCCTGCAGCACATATAAAACCTGGCGCCACCTTCTCAGGCCCCCTTTAAGGGGGGAGGGGACCTCCAGCCCTGCGCTTGCTCCTTTCCCCAATGCTGCTTCCATCCCACTTCTCAGGGTCCGGAGGATCCCATTACTGGAAAATTCTTTTTTCATCTAAGCTTAAGCCTGGTAGAATCTTTGCACCCCCCCCCCACAACACCACCACCCTAAGATCCTGTTCCTTTGGAAAAACTCAAATAAATTACTTGGAAAGGGCAGTGAAAGCTCTTAGCTACAAATACAGCAGGGTTGGCTATTGCAAGGCAATGCCAGGAGCTACAGAAAGTGGATCACAACTACCTGCCTCTGCTGCAAATGTACCCCATTCACTGCCTGTGGTTAATAAATGCTGGTTCGGGTAGTGGAGAGACGGACTGGCATGGTCATGGGAAGGAGGAAAGGGAGTTCTTCTCAAATGCAATAAAGAGATGTTTGGAACACTTAAGATCTAAGTATTCATCTCTTTTAAGATCCACATTCTCCAGGAACACATGATTGACCAGCAGGTGAATGCGTAGACAAATGTCTCAGATTGGCAGTATGTATAAAAATGCTAAAAGAAGTCTTTTAGTTCAGAAATTCTTCTAGGAAACTATTCTAAATAAATACTCTCTTGTGGATTCAAAGGTTGGTACATTCAAGCACTTTTTGGTGTAATGTTTATTGTAGTGAAAATTTGGAAACAACTTAATCTCCATCATTAAGAGATAAGTTAAAGAAATTGTTATGTATCAACATTGTAGAATATTATGGAGCCATTAAGAAGAATGAAAGAGAAATGCAAAAATATATTAGTAAGTGAAAGATATATTAGTAAATGAAAAAAGGCAGAGCAATGCATACTGTATGATCCTATCATATTTATACCATATATACAAATACACACACATGGAAAAGTTCATGGAAAAACTAATATTTATTCTTAATTCTATTTTTCCATTAATTTTGAAGTACCTTTGTATATAAAATGTGTGTGAACATATGTACATTATATGTGTGTAAAAGTAGATCTAGTGCTACCCACATGGGGTTTTATGCAAATTTTAAAAAGTCATCCTCCTTCAAAACACTTTATTTCCACCTATTGGAGAAAACGTCATAATAAATAAGCAAATCTAAAGAAATCCGTACCAAAAAAATGCATTTTCCCCTTCTAAGACCTTTTGGGAAGTGATATCCGAAGTGTAGTCATGGCTCCAGCAGAAGTTTAATTGACTGAAACTGAACGAGTCAGAACCCCCATCAGTTTTGACAGGCCACCACGTGGAGAAAAGTGAAGGTCCATCCATAAGAGAGACTTGCTTATTTCAGGGATAAAGCATCTACTTCTCCCACCCGAGAGGGAAAATCCCGGTTACTCCCCAGCATTAAGATACAGTGTAACTAACTACTCACACTCTTCCTGTCTTCAAAAACTGTAATAACTCCAGAAGTTGCAAGATCCTAGAATACTTCTTAAAATGCTCAATTGTCTCTAGTACACTATAGTCACTTTGGGAGAATGTGGACAAATACATTCAAGAAATGCTTCCAACAACAGAAACAAGACAATTACGTTAGCTCTAAACTAAATTCTGTTATAACCATAAAAACCTCATTCCTCAAGCACTTATCGTAGTTTAAATTTTTACTCTTAACATGATGTCAGTTAGAAGAGAATAAAATGAACATTTGATCCAAAATACCACTAATTACTTGTCATTTTGGTTTAAAAAAAAAAAACATTTTGGGGGCCGGCCCGTGGCTCACTCGGGAGAGTGCTGTGCTGATAACACCAAGGCCACGGGTTCGGATCCCATATAGGGATGGCCGGTTCGCTCACTGGCTGAGCGTGGTGCTGACAACACCAAGTCAAGGGTTGAGATCCACGGGATTGCAACCCTCGGTGTTGCACCCGCACCGCGCTCAGCCAGTGAGCGGGAACCGGTCTCCACATGGGATCCGAACCCGTGGCCTTGGTGTTATCAGCACAGCACTCTCCCGAGTGAGCCACGGGCCGGCCCCCAAAATGTTTTTTTTTTTTAAACCAAAATGACAAGTAATTAGGGGTATTTTGGATCAAAACGGGATTGCAACCCTCGGTGTTGCACCCGCACCGCGCTCAGCCAGTGAGCGGGAACCGGTCTCCACATGGGATCCGAACCCGTGGCCTTGGTGTTATCAGCACAGCACTCTCCCGAGTGAGCCACGGGCCGGCCCCCAAAATGTTTTTTTTTTTTAAACCAAAATGACAAGTAATTAGGGGTATTTTGGATCAAAACGGGATTGCAACCCTCGGTGTTGCACCCGCACCGCGCTCAGCCAGTGAGCGGGAACCGGTCTCCACATGGGATCCGAACCCGTGGCCTTGGTGTTATCAGCACAGCACTCTCCCGAGTGAGCCACGGGCCGGCCCCCAAAATGTTTTTTTTTTTTAAACCAAAATGACAAGTAATTAGGGGTATTTTGGATCAAAACGGGATTGCAACCCTCGGTGTTGCACCCGCACCGCGCTCAGCCAGTGAGCGGGAACCGGTCTCCACATGGGATCCGAACCCGTGGCCTTGGTGTTATCAGCACAGCACTCTCCCGAGTGAGCCACGGGCCGGCCCCCAAAATGTTTTTTTTTTTTAAACCAAAATGACAAGTAATTAGGGGTATTTTGGATCAAAACGGGATTGCAACCCTCGGTGTTGCACCCGCACCGCGCTCAGCCAGTGAGCGGGAACCGGTCTCCACATGGGATCCGAACCCGTGGCCTTGGTGTTATCAGCACAGCACTCTCCCGAGTGAGCCACGGGCCGGCCCCCAAAATGTTTTTTTTTTTTAAACCAAAATGACAAGTAATTAGGGGTATTTTGGATCAAAACGGGATTGCAACCCTCGGTGTTGCACCCGCACCGCGCTCAGCCAGTGAGCGGGAACCGGTCTCCACATGGGATCCGAACCCGTGGCCTTGGTGTTATCAGCACAGCACTCTCCCGAGTGAGCCACGGGCCGGCCCCCAAAATGTTTTTTTTTTTTAAACCAAAATGACAAGTAATTAGGGGTATTTTGGATCAAAACGGGATTGCAACCCTCGGTGTTGCACCCGCACCGCGCTCAGCCAGTGAGCGGGAACCGGTCTCCACATGGGATCCGAACCCGTGGCCTTGGTGTTATCAGCACAGCACTCTCCCGAGTGAGCCACGGGCCGGCCCCCAAAATGTTTTTTTTTTTTAAACCAAAATGACAAGTAATTAGGGGTATTTTGGATCAAAACGGGATTGCAACCCTCGGTGTTGCACCCGCACCGCGCTCAGCCAGTGAGCGGGAACCGGTCTCCACATGGGATCCGAACCCGTGGCCTTGGTGTTATCAGCACAGCACTCTCCCGAGTGAGCCACGGGCCGGCCCCCAAAATGTTTTTTTTTTTTAAACCAAAATGACAAGTAATTAGGGGTATTTTGGATCAAAACGGGATTGCAACCCTCGGTGTTGCACCCGCACCGCGCTCAGCCAGTGAGCGGGAACCGGTCTCCACATGGGATCCGAACCCGTGGCCTTGGTGTTATCAGCACAGCACTCTCCCGAGTGAGCCACGGGCCGGCCCCCAAAATGTTTTTTTTTTTTAAACCAAAATGACAAGTAATTAGGGGTATTTTGGATCAAAACGGGATTGCAACCCTCGGTGTTGCACCCGCACCGCGCTCAGCCAGTGAGCGGGAACCGGTCTCCACATGGGATCCGAACCCGTGGCCTTGGTGTTATCAGCACAGCACTCTCCCGAGTGAGCCACGGGCCGGCCCCCAAAATGTTTTTTTTTTTTAAACCAAAATGACAAGTAATTAGGGGTATTTTGGATCAAAACGGGATTGCAACCCTCGGTGTTGCACCCGCACCGCGCTCAGCCAGTGAGCGGGAACCGGTCTCCACATGGGATCCGAACCCTCGGCGGGAGCGCTCCCAAGCAGCGCACTCTCCAGTGCGCCACCAGGCCGGCCCATGATTTTTCATTTCAAATCTCCAGTCTTCTGCTGCATCTTTTTACTGGAAAGCAATAAAATAACCCATGAGTTAGTCATTTATTTAGTTCTGAATGCCAGCAGCTAAAACAGTGTCCTTCATTGCCACCAAGAGAATAGACCACAGAGAAAGAAAACACTACAAGGGAAAGCAAAATGAAAAGAAACGGGAATGGAAGAGAAAAGCCAGGTACGTGCAGAAGGAACAATAGAATCCAGATAATGGAAACTGAAAACCAGAAGGTGAAAAGTTGCTGGGGATTATGGAGAGCATTTACACCATGACAAAGAATATTGAAACAATGCCAAGGGATCACTCGCCCCTCAGATTACTTACCAATCACTAACTCACATGGAGCAATCTGGTAGTTACCACCTTAACCAAGTGATCAAACTCAGTCTCACTAGTAAAGGAATATGATTTGCCTCCTAAGGAGATGCAATGTGACATACCACACGTGCCACTCATACCACAAATGTGTGGTGTGCATCTGTTCGTGACTCTAGATCTGACATCCAGTTCACGGCTGTGCAAGGGTAGAGGAACAAGGCAAATGACACCAAGGGAAAGCAGTCGGGCAAATCGAGAACGTGGGGTGTTCTACGAATGCCCTGGGTTCTCAAGAGTCAATGCCAGGAGGAAAAGAAGGGAGAGAGGGAGTGTGTAAGAGAAGGACAATTGTTGTAAATTAAAAGAGAGTAAGGATATTAAAAAATCAGGTACAGTACATGAACCTTTAATAGGTTCTTGGTCTGGAAAAAATAAAACGGCTATAAAAATACATTTTGTTTCAGGTAAAATTTGAGAAATGGAATAAGGAGTTAATATCAGACAATAGTATGGAATTACTGCTAATTTTCTAAAGCATGGTAATGGTGTTGTAATCATATTGAAGCATGTCTATTCTTAGGAGATGCAAGCTGAAATATTTAGTGGGGAAGTATCCTCATGTCTACAACCTTAATTCCAAATAGTTCAGCAAAAGGAAAACTCACTTTTATAAAATAGTTCAGGAAAAGGAAAACTCACTTTTATAGAGTGATAAACTCACTTTTGTGGAAAAATGGAATTAAAAGATAATATAAATCTTTCCATGGACTTTTTTGAAGTACCCTCATATGTGTGGCAAAGTGTCAACAAATGTTGAACCCAGATGGAAGATGTACAAAGGTTCATTCTGCTGTTCTTTCAACTTTTCTGTGCACTCAAAAATACTCAGAATAAAAGTTGGGAAGATGAAAAACAACTTTCAGGATCACTTGTCTTTCCCCAACTCCTCCATCCCCTCCTAGCTTCTACCCCAGTGCCTTCTAGCCCAGATAAAGAAGAGATGTATTGGTTTTTTAAACAGCTTTATCGAGATATAATTTGTACACCATACAAGTCATCCATTTAATGTGTACTATTTAGTGGCTTTTGGTTTATTTATAGAGTTGTGCAACCATAACCACAGTCAGTTTTAGAGCATTTTCATTACCCCAAAAAGAAACCTCCACACACCTCTTAGCTCTCACTCCTCCTCACGCCCCCCAACTCTAGGAAGACACTAATCCAGTTTCTGTCTCTAGATGCATGTGATTTTTACCTCTTGAAAATTTGACGCATGTTGCCAAGTGTTGGGGCTGCTGCCAACTCTTTAACAAAACTATCTGTCCTGCTATGCTTGCTCAGCCAGGTTCTCTGCAGGAGATAAGGAAAAGCTGGGATCATTCTTGGTCTTGGGGAGGCCAGGGGCCTCATAAGACTCTGACTTCTGCCCCAGGGATGCTCTGGAGGAAAACAAGCAGTCTGCTTTCACATAAAGTGTACCAGCATTCCGTGTCAGATGAGCACAGCACTGGAAGGGGCATCACCCACTTTCAGGGTCTTCTCTGCACCCAGTTTCCCATTCTGATGATATTTGCAGATGTGGAGAGCTTCCTGACAGCCCCTCGTCATCAGGGGTGGGAGGTTCTGACTCTCCTCTGAATCCATCTCAGTTCTCACCTCAATGGAGCCTCTCTGGATGCCACACATGACGCTCAGGTAAAGCATGAGCAAGGCACGCTCCTCCCTTGATTGAATTGATGGTGTATCAGTCCAAGGAGCTATAAGAAGCAGAGAACTTCTCCATGATAGAACTATTGTATGACTCTTTTCAAGACAATCCAATTATATTCCAGCTCAGTTCAAAACAGTCCAGAATATTCAATTCAGTTGATTATTTACTTGTAAGTTCTGAGAAGTGCTTACTTCCAGAGAGAAACAACATAAGCACATTGTAGCTGATGATATCTTTGGGGAACTTTGTGTAGGAAGGTTTTTCCAGTGGGAAAAGTCATGAATTTTGAGACTATGGGTAGGACAGGAATGTCCCTAAAGTAATTAATAATAGCATAAAAGGCACTGCGTGAAATTTATTTAGGCCTGAGGGTACTTAAGTGTGTCATGTTTAGCCCTGGATTGCAAGATAAGCCCAAAGAGAGGACACATGTGCTGTAGCTAAGCAGTTGTAGTTCATTTAAATCTTGCTCCCCACTGCATCTCCTTTGTAATGAATTTTTAATATCAATTACCTCATTGATGCCCTGGTACATTTGCTGTTTTTAAAAAGAGTTTCCTAAATACACCGTGACACAAAGCCTGACCTGATGGATTCTTTGCTTCCCTTCTCTCAGTTTTCCACCTTGGAATGAACATTCACTGACTTTCTAAGCTCTTTGTTTGCATCTCAGTCCACTGCCTAGCGGGTATCAGTGATGGGGGAGGGATGACCCTCTCCACAGGCCACTTGTTAGATGAAGATAGCCATTCCTATGAGCACGACAAATGTGATGGCCTGCCTTCTAATACCCTTGTCAAATTTGGGGCATAAAGCAATATTTTCATCCAAAGAAGCAATTCACCAGTGATCGCAGAGTTTACACTTGGAGGTGATGTAAACGCCAAAATAAACTCTCTATTTTGTTTTTTAACCATAAATAAAGACTTAAAAATCCAAGAAAAAAAGAGTAAAACGCAGTAGTGATTTCCCAAGATCAACAACTCCTGCAGGCCTGAGGGTGGCCACAGATTTTTCTACAGTAACTAAAGATTTCTGGGAGCAAACCCAGGGAGGTGCTGTTTGTGCTCAGCCCTTAAGGATAAGAGGTTCATTTTATAGCCCTTTTCTGCACCTGTTGAATGGGCTCCTCCTCCCCACCCCCAGCCCACGTTCATTCTCCCCTTCTCTCCCTCCTCCTTTCAACAGCATCATTTTTCCACCCTTAACAGCTACCTAAGGACAGTTATCTAGTGGACACAGACCCGAGGTAATTTGTAATAGTAAAGTCAAATGTTTGTGTTTTTCCCTGCAGTAGGGAACATTTTCCATCTCTTATTTTCTTTGGCCAGAAGGAAGATGTCATTCAGGGAACCCCAAGAGTTTTGAAGATGAAATGGAAGGTAGGGGGCCTGGCTCAGTGCTTATTAACCACAGAGAGAATTTGGTTCACTTCAAGAAATAGTAAAATAATGGCACAGGAGAGACAATGACTCTTAATGCATTCATGTGGGTAAAGTGTGAGGTGACCGGTTTGGGGACATGCAGTCCCAAAGCTGCCTTCCGAAGGAGAAAAACAAAACGATTGTTTACCTCCCTTTCCTGGAGCACACAGGGCCGGACGGATTTCACATCCAAGGCCAGGATTGCCTCTCTCTGAGTGCCTTGGCTGCCTTTAATTTAAACACGGTGGGTGACCTGTGGCACTGAAGTCCACCATCAGGCCTGAGGTGGGAATCATCTCAGGTTCTCCGCCTTGCCTTTCCTCCCAAAAAAAAAAAAAAAAAAAAAAAAACCCTCCCTCGGGAGTCAGGAGGCCCCCACCCTCCAATCCCACACAGAAGTGGGGTCGAGCATCTTTAGCTTTCAAATCACACGTTTCCTGTGTCAGACCTAACTCCCATGGAAGGTATCAGCCGCCTGGAAAATAAGCCGGCCTCCCAGGCTCTCTGAAAAAAGGAAGGCAAGAGCAAGGAAACAGGAAAGCTACAGAAATGAATCCCAGAGGCTGCCTCTAATCCAGGACAGGTGGCACCTTGGCACGAGTGCACCGAAATCACTTTCTTCCCGGGCTGCAGAGAGCTGAATCCCTTTCCCCACGAAGACCAACGCCCCTGTCTGGAGAGAAGAGTGTGCTGAGGGAAGAGCCTGGAGCCCGGGGCGAGAGGTCCGTGACCTCCGGCGAAGTCGTGCTATCGGCCTTGGGTCGGCGTATCTAATGTAAACGCGGTTTCACACATAAATAACATGCCACATCTGGCCCTTTGGTTTTATGGCGTCTTAGCGACCGAGCAATTTATAGATGGCGACCTCGTTAACCAGCAGCCGGGGCTCGCCAGGAGCTGCAGGGTCCAAGACACCGCTGGGGACGGAGGAGGGGCGAGGGACAGGAGAGACCTGGCTCCAGCTCAGAAGGGCACTAAGGAGAGGGACCCTACCTGCGCGTTTGGGGGGGAGGGGAGGAAGCCCCCCTGCGCTCCCCCCCAGCCGGCCATGTGGCAGCTGAAAGAGCCATCGAAGCCCAAGTGTGTTTGCGCTCATACCCAATTTATTACCGCTGAACATATGGCCAATATTTTGACTCACGTCAGTCGGGCAAGGAAAACAAACAGAGCGCGCGGCGCGGGGGAGCGGCCCCCTCCGCTGGGGCTGCGCGGCGGCCGCGGGGCCC
>NW_007735914.1:13479-20074 GCF_000696425.1 Galeopterus variegatus
GGGGGGGGGGGCCACCCGAGGAGAGACGCCCCCGCCCCCCCACCCCGTCGCGCTCGCAGTCGGGAAAAGTTTTACCTGCCGCCGAGGCTGGATGCTCCCGCCGCCGCGCACTTGTCCGCACGGCCGGGGAAAGCGGGGCTGTCCCCGGGGCTGGGCAGGTGCGGGGGACCGAGGGGCGGGGGAGGAGGGACGGGAGCGGCGCCCCCGCCCGCCCGGAGCCCCGCGGTCCCTCAAGCCCCGCCCGGGAGGGCGCGCGGTGGGGGGAAGGGCGCCGTGGAGGGGGTCCGGGTAGGTGGAGGACTAGATAAAGACGCGCCTTGAAATGCGGCCGGGCTGTCGCCGCAGTGCCGGGGAGTGGGAGGCGGAGCGGGCGCGCCGAGCGCCTCGCCAGCCTCCTCCCCAGTGCCCGGGGCCGGATGCTCCTCGGCGGCCGGGACCGCTGTGAGGAAGGGCCCGCCTGCACCCACCTGAGCCCGGTAAGTCTCCCTCTGTGCGCCGCTGGGGAGACGGGTCGGGATCGGGGGTTGGGGCAGAGGCAGGGTCCTGAACGTATTTGGAGATGGCGCGTGGTGGAGAAAGGGGATTCCCAGGCAGAACTGGGGCATGAACGGCGGCTGGGGGGGCAGGGCAAGTGGCGGGAGTCGCAGGCAGGAATGACCAGGGCTGGGGTCGCGACTCAAGCCTGGAGTTTGGGGAGCGAGTGTCACCCGGGCCGCACCCAGCGCCGGACAGTTCTCGTTTGCGTCAGTAGAGATCGCCAGAGGATCAGAAATGAACCGTGGTGGGGTCTGCCGGAGCCCGGTTCTCCGAGGGGCGCCCCCTTCGCTCCAGCCCTCCTTCCCCCAACACACACAGACGCACACCCTGCAAGGAGGCCCCTCCGCGTGCCTCTAGCACCTTCCCGACTCTGGTGGCGCTTGAGGATGGAAAAGGGTAAGGGGCTGTTGAGTCTAGGAAAGGGGTGTGGACTTCTGGGGCCCAGACTGAGGAGGTGAAAGACAGATCCCCAGGAACCCCCTCGCGGGTGCCATCCTAGTCCTTCTGGGCCTCAGCCCTTAGCTCAGGCTGACAGCGTGGCTTCCTTGCACACCGACGACCGCATTTCTCATCAGCCCGCCTGGTCCAGCTTCAAGTGCTGCATGCTAACCTGTTAGGAGAGACTGCTTGTTTTCCAAAGTCTTGCGGTAATGATTTTGTCACGTGTTAAGAAGTAAATCCAAATAAGAAAGTGCTTTCAGCGCTCGGTTTCCTAGAGAAACTCCAAATCTCCGGCATTGAAATCGCCCTTATCGGGGGAAGGTCGGGCTTAGATGCATGAACGTTCCTGAAGGCAACACTGACGATGCGTAATCTCATTGTAACATATTTAATCATTAGAGCAGCGCGAACGAATAAAGCAAAGGGGTTCGCCTGGGGGGACATGGTGTTTGGTTCCCCAATAAGCCGATGATAATGGATTGGCTGGAACAGGCTCGTTTGGCCCGAGGGGGGCTTAAAGCTACGTTTTTAAAGAAAATATTGGAGAGAGGCCCGTTCCATTTTGTAGCGCGCCCCGAGCCCCATTTCGTGTTCAATTTAACATCCATGAAAGTTAAACGGCTTTTCTTGCCTTTTATTTTATTGGATGCATTTTCAGATATCTCATTAAAGTGCATTTATCAAAGTCCTAACATATGCCCGCGAGGTCCTATGCCCACACAATGAGGCTGATTAATATAAAAAGTAATCCTAATTTCTATTGCAATTTACGTCTTCGGGTGCTATTTGCCTGTGGTTTTTTTGGGGGGGGAGGCAGATAATTGGAAAGGTGTTGTATATTTTGCTTTGGAAAAGAATAGGGTGCTGGCAGCTCACTTAGATGCCTTCCTCCTGCACCCACAATCAATTGTATGGAGACTCCAGACTCTAGGTCACAAGATCAGCTCTTCTCTCCATGGCTTCTCAGGGTTCCTGCCACTCTGGAGGGAGGGAGGGAAGTGAGCTTTTTCTGAGACACAGAATCAGAACTCAGTCTCTGGACCTGGAAAACTTATTTACTCAACACCTGGTTGGCACTTGGGAATATTGTCTATCTGGAAGGGATCTACTCAATCTTCCCTTCCTGCGGCAATTTAAGAATTAATACCACAATAGGAACCAAAAGAAAGAAAAATAACTCACCTTATCCTTTAACCCAAAGTGGTCCGAGATTTCCTTTCCTCTCATACTTAACCACCACTTTCTGGTCCATCTGTCCGATGGCTATGGGTCTCTCTTGTCAGAGATCAACCCCCTGTCATGGTCTGGCCTCCCCAAAGTTGGGCAGCTTTAGGCCTCCGCAGCCCAGTTGCTCCACTCTGCCACCCCATAGGCCACAGGAATTTCCAGTGACCTCGATTTCCTTCTTTGGGGGCAGAAGGTGAGACCAATTCGAGCTTGGACTGACCAGAGACAAGCCTGACTTTCAGTTTTCTGGTTAGGAAAGGTCCCCGAGTGGGGTGCTGCTCCTGGGCCACATTCGATTTCCTTTATCCAGAACGTGAGAATTGATACCCCTCCTTCCTGCAGCCTCTGTTCCCCCACATGAAACCGTCCCCGAGTGGGGTGCTGCTCCTGGGCCACATTCGATTTCCTTCATCCAGAACGTGAGAATTGATACCCCTCCTTCCTGCAGCCTCTGTTCCCCCACATGAAACCGAAGCCACCACCGGAGCTGTTGTGGAGGTGGGCATATTTAAGGTGAGCGTCTTTATCACCACACTCAGTGACCAAATTGGGTGACATTTTTCTTCCCCATTGAATTCAAGTGCATGCCACGCTCTGAATCTCCAACCCAAGATAAAATAAACCTTCCTTCTCCGACAAAACCTTTGTGTCCGCGCCGTTAATCCTCGCTGGAGCAAGAAGGTGCAACGCGCTTTGTTTCGGGAGTGAATGAAGACAAACGCTTGCACCTTGGCGCTAACCAGACAATAAACTAATCCACTTGAAGGTTGTTATCTGAGATGGGATGTGCGCGGGCCTGAGAGCTCAGCCACACACTGTTCCAGGAAAGGAGTTTCTTTTCAACCCCTTTCAGTCCAAAAATGAAAGAAAAGCAATGAAGTCAAGCAAATTAGTGTTTTCAAATAAAGGAAAACGACTGCATATGTAATGCTTGGAAGTGCTTTTGTGGTTGGGGAGGTCAAGAGGTGCTGCCCAGGGCTACCCAATATTTGGGCCCCTCAAGGCCGCCCCCTCTTTAGAGCTACCCTCCCCCCAGGTCCTCCCTCAGGACTTTCTCTGCCCTTAACTCCCCTGGAGTAGCACCTACCAGCAAGCCTGAAAGGGGGAGGATGTGAGCACAGTGCCTCCTGAGAGGCCCTCAAAGCCCAGAACAGAGATGGGGGATGTTCAAATGCCATCGAGGATGCCCGGTTCGTCCACAGGCACACGAAGGGAGTTCCCATGTGTGGGGTATGCGCAGGCCTCACTCTCCTCAAGTGTCTTCCTTTCTTGCCTTTGCTGCTGTTCAGAGCTCACCACCACCACCACCCTCCCCAACAGGGGGCCTAGAGCTGTGGTGTGGGGAAGTGAGAAGCCAAAACGCAGGATGCGTCAGGGCTGCCCCCCTGCCCCAGAGCGCAGAAAAGACACTCGTGTTTGAGCTACCTGGGAAAGTAAACAGGTAAACACTGGGCTGACTTAGAGGGCCACTTGTCCTGGAGTGGGGCCACTTAGCCTGTGTACATTCACCTCCCCTCCTGGGCCTCTGGCGATTGTTTAGCTCCCCTGCCGCCTGCTCCAGCCGCCTGTGCCTGAGCTTCAGTCTGTCCCAGAAACCAGAGCAGCAGAGGTGAGCTAAGAGAAGTTTGTAGGGAAAGAGGTTTTCTTCCTCCTCTTCTCTGCCTACCGCAGGGCCTGCAATGACTTGTGTGCCCATTCTAATGCCTTGTGTGCCCATTCTAGGAAGAATGAACACAGAGAGATTTTGTACAGAACCTGGAGCCCCAATGCTGAGAATAAAGACCTGGGGCAGGGGAGATCCAGATGTTCAATGAGCCCAGTAGGGGTGCCTGGTGTTCGGGACAATACGGAGACACCAAGCAGGTCTCCCTCTGGCTCAGGGCACACTGAGTTCAGAACTTCCTGTACCTGCCTCAACTTCCTCCCAAAGTTTGTAGCAGAAGGAGAAGGCCCATTGCAGAGTGCTCACCAGCTTCTGGACAACGGCAGCTGAGCCCAAAGCCCAATCCCTGACCTGAGGGAACTGAGGACAGTGTCCTCTCTCAGCTGCAAGATGAAACCCAGAAAGAATTTACTAAAGCATTCCGAGTGGGGGGACCAGAACCCATCCAGTTAGAGCTGAAACTGCTGCAAGTGGATGATGCTAAGTTCCAAACAGACAGGGTGGGGGTGGCGGGAACATTAATAAAGGACTCTCGGGGGTGGCAGGTGCGTAAAGGGCGCAGGGCTGGGTCCTCTCAGCCTGCAGAACAGGAGATCTGGGCTCGAGAACGCCAGGCTGTGGCGCTGTCAGTGAGGCCTCCCGCGGAGTCCTTAGGGTGCAATCACCTGTTTAATCTGGGCAGAAGCGGTGCATTTCGCGCCTGGCCCTTCGCTCTTCCGGCTGCAAGCCTGGCCCACAAAATCGAGTTGACCCTGGAGTGTGCTCTCGGCACCGGCCTTGCCCCCCAGCCGCCAGCTGGGCCTGCGCTGGCCTCCCGGCTCCGCAGGCCGCTCCTGGGGGACTTGCATTTTATGATCTTCCTCTAACAAGCACAGTTTCTCCCCTTCAATTATGGGCCTCCCAGCGGTCTCCCCGCGCCTTTTCAATTGCAAATGTTAACGCTTTGGAAGAGGACGCAGGAACCACACGGGCGACGAAGCGATGGGGAAAATGGACTCGCAAGGTCCCGGGAGAGGGGACAGGGGAGAGAGGCTGAGCGCCGTGGATCTGGTTGCGCAGGGCGCGGCGGCCGCAGGCAAGGCTGAAGCTCTCTCCAGGCCAGGGAAAGGCGGGGAAAACGAGGCCTAAGCTGGGGTGAGGCTGGAGGACAGGACGGAGGGGCAGGGGAAGCGGGACACCAGAGGGTTCTTGCGCAGGGCGCGGCGGCCGCAGGCAAGGCTGAAGCTCTCTCCAGGCCAGGGAAAGGCGGGGAAAACGAGGCCCAAGCTGGGGTGAGGCTGGAGGACAGGACGGAGGGGCAGGGGAAGCGGGACACCAGAGGGTTCCTGCCTGCTGAGGCCAAGGGGCAGGAGCGGGGCAAACCCGGCTTTAGTGAAGTGGGCTGGGGGCTTCCCTCTCCAGGCGCCCATGGAAGTTCCCGTCCCCATGATTAATTCCCAGGAGCCTGAATTCCCGTAGGAAAACGCTTGTCTCTCAGGTGCTCTGCGCACCTTGCAGGCTCTCAGGGGTGAGGGGAGGGGACAAGCCCAACAGTGGCGGCGCTGATTAGATTCAGAGAAGAAAAGCCCACCAGGCTGGGGGAGGCAGGGAGAGGCTGGGAACTACATGGAAGTCGTGGCTCCAAAGGAGAACATGAGCAGGCTCTGGAAGGCATCTGGTGGGCACCCCCCCCCCCCCCAAAAAAAAAGAGGGCTCTGGGGATATGGGAAAAGGGACACTTCTGGCCAAACGATGCCTTTTCTACCCATCCCAAGAGTTGACCTGGCCCCACCAGGCTCCATTTTAGCCCCAGTCTCCACCCCTGGAGGCGGCCCTGGCCCCCAAGAGACACCCCCCGCCCCCTTAGGACAGAGGAACAAGAGGAGGAACAAAAGGAGGGTTTTTTCTGTCATGCTTGGGTTGAGGAACTTTTTCTCGCCAGTTATTTATTTAGCAGCTGAGTCACAATGGCCGGGGCAGGCCCACCCCCATCCCTGTGTCCAAACTCGGAGCTTCCCGACTCCTGGAGAAGCAAGTCCCCTCCTCCTCCGACAGGGCAGGGCGACGGGCTCCCACGTGAAAAGGGGGAGGGAGAGGCAACGGGGGGGGGGGGAGAAAGACCGAGACTGGAAAGAGAGAAGGAAAAAACGCGAAAAGGAACAGGTCCGACGAACAGGATTCAAACCGCTTTCTAATTCGTGCAGAGGAAAAAAGGGACGAAGGGGAAGAAAAGAGAAAATAAAAAGTAGGAGGAGAAAGACAGGAGTGGGGGGCGTCGACATGAAGGGGTTTCCTTAATATTGTGGACGGATTCCGAAATGAATGAAGAGATAGTCCATTGAAAAGCGTTGAATGCCATGACAACTAGGAACAACCTTAGATTTATTCCAAACAGTTAGGACACATTGAAAGAGAGCGTCAATCATGTATTATTTCGCCACTGAAATAAATGCAAAAACCGGGCCGAGACAAAGGCTTCCAACGGGAGCGGGACATTTGTCTACATTTCGCTCATTGTCCGCAGCTTAGCAATCGGTTTGTATTTGTGTTTGCCCGGGTCCGACCACCCAGGACGCGCCGACGAGGGGCTCGCTCTAACCTGGGCCATTGTCACCCACGTCACATACTGGGGGCGAGGCAGCGAGAGCTGCAGAAAGCCGCCGAGCGGCTCGGGCAGAGGCGCCCTCACCCGGCGCTGGCAACCCGGGGGTGGCGGGGGCGCGGCGGCGGCCGCAGCAGCTGCGCGCG
>NW_007735914.1:21074-22146 GCF_000696425.1 Galeopterus variegatus
GGCTGGAGGGGGCGGGTCGCTCGGTGCGGGCTCCGGCCGGCCCCGGGCCCAGCCCTCTCCTGGGTTTCGGGCTCTGTCGCGGTGAACTGGAATCAATTACTTGCCTTGTCATTTCTAGCACTCATCCTTAAGCCTCAACCAAAATATTGACCTAGGAGGCTTACAGAAGTTGGGCTCTTGCCATTTGAACCGGATCTTGTTGAGGGAACCGCAGCGATGTGAAGCCGAGATTTCCGTGGCTCGGCCCTCGCCCCCGCCCCCGTCGCCAAAGGCGCCACAAATCGCCCATTTTCCGGCTTGCCGGGGACGGGCGCGCGGGGGCGGGGAGGCAGGAACCAGCGAATGTTAAAGAGGATTTTGTTTTTTTTCCTCCTCCTGGTTTCTGTTTTGTTTTCTCTCCTCCCCGCGCCCCCCCCCCTTTTTTTTAAAGATGCAATTTGTTAAAACGGCCCCTTTCGAGTGTGTGGACTCGCAAGCGACGCGGTGGTCCTTTGTATGTAAATACTGAGTTGAAAAAAAAAAAAGAAAGAAAGGCCGTCTTTGCCATTAATTGACACGTTACACCTCTCATCTTGCTCTAGAGGGCTGTTGGCTGGAAGCGCCGAGCTCCCCAAAACCCACAATTTCACGTCTGCAAATACTGTCTTCATCCACTTGACTCCCAAGACCCGCCCACACGTGGCCAACCTTGGCGTTCCTAACGTGTCTTCCCCTTTTTTCCACCCTTCCCTCTCTCGCTCCTCCTTCCCTCTCTCTTTCCCTCCCCCCTCCCCCCTTTCTTTCTCCNTTTCTTTCTCCCCCGCTCCCCCCTCCCCAGGTTCGTGAGTGGAGCCCAGCCTTATATGGACTGATCGCTCGGGCAATGGCCCATTTCTTCCTCGCCACCAGCCACCACCGCGCGCCGAGCGGCCGCCGGAGCCCGAGCTGACGCCGCCTTGGCACCCCTCCTGGAGTTACAAACTAAGGCCAGGGCCCGGGCGCCCGCGCCCCGCTTCCATTTCCGCGTGCTTCCAGAGAAGACACGGCCACTGGGCAGGGCTTTTCTTTTTTTTTTTTTTTTTTTTTTTTTTTT
>NW_007735914.1:23126-30117 GCF_000696425.1 Galeopterus variegatus
CACCCCCAGCCCGCCGGGGCTGAGGCGCGCCACGAATTCATCAACTGAATCTACAACTTTGAGGCATACATAGCGGGGTCCCAAACCATGTCGCTGACCAACACAAAGACAGGGTTTTCGGTCAAGGACATCTTGGACCTGCCGGACACCAACGACGAAGAGGGCTCGGTGGCCGACGGGCCCGAGGAGGAAAACGAGGCACCCGAGCCCGCCAAGAGGGCCGGGCCGCTGGGGCAGGGCGCCCTGGACGCGGTGCAGAGCCTGCCCCTGAAGAACCCCTTCTACGACAGCAGCGACAACCCGTACACGCGGTGGCTGGCCAGCACCGAGGGCCTCCAGTACTCCCGTAAGTAGCGAAACTCGGCTGCCTCCATTCCTGCGGCGTAGCCCGAGCTGGACTCTGGGAGTGAAGGGGAAGAGACCATTGAAGCCCGGATGCCACCCCGGGTCCCTAGAAAGATGTTAACACTTGTTTAGGACAGTCAAGCCCCCCTAGTCCTGGAAAAAAAAAGACTTGGTCTTAGATATATTTTTTTCTTTTTTTCCAACGCGAGAAATTAAGGAGAAAGAGGGAGAAGAAAAATACCTCCCGAGGGCTGGTTACAGATGCCAACCGCGGACTGATGGCTCCGGCCGGTGCCCTCCCCCCGTGACTGTGGCCGCCCGGAGGGACTGGCCTGGCGCACTGTGTTAGCCCGTGAGCCTCCTCCGGATACGGGCGTGGGGTGGGGGAGGCTTCGAGCAGCCCGGGTATAAATAGCTCCCCCTGCCCCCTGCGCTATCATAGAGAACGCATTGTGCAGGGACGGGGGTGTCCAGAAAGCCAGAACGCAGGAATGAAAGCCCCCAAAAACCTGCCTTACATGGTAGAGCCGATCAATGCCAGAATTGTGGGGGTTTTCTTTTAAAAATCTGCCCACGTCCCTTCAGAGAGAAAACCGCTTAAGGGGGCCGGAGCCCTTAACCCGCGATGATCTTTCGCGCGCCACTCCCCCCAAATTCGCACCCACACCCTGCGAAACCCTAGAAACGCAAGCTCTGAGCCCGCATTCCTGCCGATTCTCCTCTTTAACCTGGGAGACCCCAGCGGCTTCTCCAGGCGTGGAGCAGGGCAGGGGTCATGGCAAAGCCCGCAGGGTCGAGCCGCCCGGCGCGGAGGGCTAGTGGCGCACGAAGCCCCGGGGTGCTCTGAGTCCGGCCCGGGCGATGCGCGGCCTCCAGGCGCCTCACGCGCTTCTCTCTCCCCACAGTGCACGGGCTGGCGGCCGGCGCGCCCCCCCAGGACTCAAGCTCCAAGTCCCCAGAACCCTCGGCCGACGAGTCACCGGACAATGACAAGGAGACCCCGGGTGGCGGGGGGGACGCAGGCAAGAAGCGGAAGCGCCGGGTGCTCTTCTCCAAGGCGCAGACCTACGAGCTGGAGCGGCGCTTCCGGCAGCAGCGGTACCTGTCGGCTCCCGAGCGCGAGCACCTGGCTAGCCTGATCCGCCTCACGCCCACGCAGGTCAAGATCTGGTTCCAGAACCACCGCTACAAGATGAAGCGCGCCCGGGCCGAGAAAGGTATGGAGGTGACGCCCTTGCCCTCGCCGCGCCGGGTGGCCGTGCCCGTCTTGGTCAGGGATGGCAAACCGTGCCACGCGCTCAAAGCCCAGGACCTGGCAGCCGCCACCTTCCAGGCGGGCATCCCCTTTTCGGCCTACAGCGCACAGTCGCTGCAGCACATGCAGTACAACGCCCAGTACAGCTCTGCCAGCACCCCTCAGTACCCGACAGCACACCCCCTGGTCCAGGCCCAGCAGTGGACTTGGTGAGCGCCGCCCCTCTGAGACTCCGGGCCCCGGGCCCAGGCCCCACCCCGGCGGCGGCGGCGGCGAGGAGGAGGCCTCGGTCCTTAGGGTGGTTATTATTATTATTATTATTGTCGTTATTACGAATCCGAGGTGACTTGGCTCTGTTGGGGAGGCTCTGGGAGGTGGCCTGCGGCTCCTTGGAGTGGCAGCTTCCATCCACCCAGCTCTGCCCCCACCCCTCTCCTTTTGAACCTTTGGAGAGGGCTGAACTATACGCCTGTTTACAGAATGTTTGCGCAGCTTCGCTTCTTGGCCTCTCCCTGGGGGGGACTAAACCGTCTCAGCGTTAACGTCCTCACTTAAAAAGGAAAAAAGACCAAGCCCCCCAGCTCCGCTTTCGTGAATTTTGTAAAATATGTTTGTGTGAGTAGCGATATTGTGAGCTGTCTTCTAAAGCAAGTGGAGAACACTTTAAAAATATAGAGGATTTTTCTTCTTTTTTTTTTTATCCGCTTTCGTGAATTTTGTAAAATATGTTTGTGTGAGTAGCGATATTGTGAGCTGTCTTCTTCTAAAGCAAGTGGAGAACACTTTAAAAATATAGAGGATTTTTCTTCTTTTTTTTTTTTTTAATAAGAAAATGATAAATATTTATGGCCATGTAAACGTTCTGACAACTGGTGGCAGATTTCGCTTTTCGTTGTAAATATTGGTGGTTCTTGTTGCCAAAATGACCTTGAGGATGGGCCTGTTCCCCCTCGGGGCCCAACTCCTTCCTTTGTGGTTTGTTTTGGTTTGGTTATGTTTGGGTTACCCCCGCTTTCTTTTTTGATTTTGTTCAGTGCAAACATTTCTCAAATATGAAAAAGGAAAAAATGTGTAAGCGAGAAGCCGCCTGCCCCATTTCCCGGGTTCTGAGCCCCAGAACGTGGAGCTCAGCGGTTCTGCGCGGTTCCCCAAGAGCGCCGGGCGCTGCGACCTTTCAATTTTTTTAAATAAGAATTTTAATAAAAATCCTGTGTTTAAAAAAAAAAAAAAAAAAAAAGCCAGGTCCTCCTGTTTGTCTGACTTTGTCGCCCTGGGCGGGGGCTGGAGGCCTCGGGTAAGGAACCGGGCCCGGCTGCAGGCCGTGCTGCTGCCAGCCCTGGCACCTCCTCTCCGGGCCTGGAGGCCGGGGGCGCGGGGGGCGTCGACGGGCTCCCGGGAGGCAGGTTTCCTCGGACTGACGCGCCGGACCCGGCTCCAGGGCGTCAGCCGGGGTCGCCCGCCCTCTCCCGGGTCTCTCTGTCGGCCTCTAGGGCAGTCTGAACCCCTGGCGGCGGCGGCCCGGCTTCGGGAGGAAAAGTGACTTTGGGAAACTCAAAGGCCAGGAGGGCAAGACCCCCTCGCTGGCCCAAATCTACGAGTGACTCGTTCAGCCTAAGAAGCTGTTGGAGCCACTGCACTAGATGACTTTCACTGTGTGGCGTTTGACTTACCTTGCGCTAAGCAAGGGGTTGGGGGTGTCTGAGGTTGAGACGGGCCGGCTTTCTCTCCACCCCAGCCCCTTTTCAACATCTGCGGGCCGGTGGCCGTCTCGGAGAGGGCTCCAAGATGCTTTGGTTCTAGGGGGTCTCTGGTCATCCCGGTGAACTGAGCCTCTCCCCCTCCCTGCCGTCCCCGTTCGTCCCGGGTTTCCAGCCCTCTCCCACCCCCACCCCGCGGCTGGATCCGTGGTCCTCCCCTCCCAGGGTTTGGCGGTGCGCGGTACCCTCAGGCTAGCCCTCGGGCATGGGGCCGAATGGACGGTTAGTAAGTAAAGGTTTGGGGTGGGGTGGAGTGCCCCCACCTCCAGAGCTGGGGTGCGGCGAGCGGGAAGTGGACAAACAGCCCCTGGCCTGCCCGGGGGAGGGCAAAGCTATCCTTCCCCAGTAGATAACTGATTCCACCCCCCCACCCCACCCCCACCCCCGTTGTCGCAGGGACCGATCGATCTCCTTCACGGATGCTGGCGCACACTTGTCCACGCGGGGGAGCGTCTCGGGGGGCCGGGCAGACCGGGGGGTGCGCCTTTCTCCTCTATCTCATGGATTTCCGAAAATACCCGGGGCTCTGTGGCTCAGCGGGCGCTCTGAGATGCCGGGAGATGGAAAGTCAGCCCATTTGGAAATGTCATCGCTTGTTCTCTCTGGAGCTCCACCATCAAGGCCTGGGGGGCGGGGGAGGGGAGCAAGCCTGGCACAGGGAGCCGTCCCAGCTGACTTTTTCGCTCCCTCTAGTTGACAGTCAGATCTAATTCAGTATCTAAAGCAAATATGATTATCCGTGTGACCAAATCTACACGTCAATAGCACTCAGCGCAACACGCCCAGGGACGTGATTACACTTTATTCCCGTGTTGCGTACCCGCCCCTGGATAATTGAGGGCGCTGGAGTCTTTCTAATGTCCTCCTAAAGGTCCCTTCCCATCTCCAGGTTCATCCGCGAGAAGAGGGGAGGTTTCCTAAATGTTGAAAAGTCTCCCTTTGTTCTCCACACTAGCTTGGAAGCGTTTGGGGTTTTATGTCTTGCTGTTTGGAAAGGCCAGAGAATTTCCCCCAAATGGTTTGTTCTGCAATAATCGAAAGCCCAACATGCCCTGGCACCACCCACCCAACATCCACTTGCAATTTCCCCTAACCCTGGAATCCGGAGGGAGGGGAGATGAAGGTTCTCAATCTCTTGGAAAGGGGCTGTCACGAGGCCTGAGGCGCAGCCCTATAGACTCGAGTGGATTTTGACCGTTTCAGGCCCCACGGCTTCTGGAGCCCCCCAGCTCTCTAGGGAGGAAGGGGGAGGCTTGGAAGGTCCAAACTCTCCCAGGCTTCCACTGCGTGCGGGTAGCGGGCGCGTTTGGGGCGGTGGCCAGGCCTGCGGGCCTGCAGTCTGGGTGTGCGCTGGCGCGGCCGGGAGCCGGGGAGGTCGGCCCGGCGCCCGCCTCTCTCTGTCCTTGGGTCCCCATGGAGTCAATAAAAGCACCCGCGGAGCCCTGTGTGGCCCTAACCCCAGCGCCCTGGGAGCGCACCCGGCGCAGGGTCCGCTTCGGCAGTCTATCTTCGCCCAATCTACAGCGGGCCGCACAAAACCGCACAATGGGAAAGCTGGGAGCCGGAGATGTTAGAGGCGTGCATATTAAGAAAGGACAGAGAAAGGATCGCTGGGGACAGAGAGAAGGGAAGAGGGAGAAGGCCCCCCCACCCCGCACCATTCAGCGCGCTTATCGCGGGCAGTGAATCCCGGAGTCAGGCAGAAGTCTCCTTGGGGTTTTGTTGGGCCTGTCACTGGGTCCCTTTGTCATCCGCGGGCTCCATGCTGGATTCCATATGGCCAGCTGGGCCGAGGGAGCGCGAGGAGGGATCCGCACAAAACCCAAATTGTGTCCGGCTTTCAAACCCTGTATTGTTGTCTGTGAAAGGAAGACACATTAAAAATTCGTGCTATATCTATTGGGGAGGAGGTTGGAGGAGGGGAAAAAGCCACCCCTGTCTTTGATGGCTTCAGAGGGCGCTTGCCCCGCCTAGGCTCCGTGACACACTGAGAGCTGGATTTCTCTCTCTCTGTCCCCGCACCCCTCCCTCCCCATCACTATCATCACCACCATCACCACCACCACCACCGAATATTGGCTCTGACGCTAGGGCCTGGGTCTGCAAACCACGCGCCTTCAGAGTTTGGGATCATTGCGCGCCCCTGTTTGTGGGAGCTGGCAGCTAGGTGTCTCCTACCTGGGAGCACCGCGTTGAAGCCACCGGACCAGCCCGGGGCTCGGAGGCAACCCGGGGAGCCCAGGGCCTGGGTGATGTTCCCTCCCCCATGGGCTTCGCGGCTCCAGGGTAGATGAATGAAAATCCATCCCCTTGTTCTTGCATCGGACGCCCTCGCACACGGAGCTGCCCTTACGCTCAACGCAAGAAAGGCTCTGAGAGGCCGAGGGCCCAGCTCAGTCCTGGGCCCAGCTCGATTTCAGCCACTACCCATTCCAAGGTCACACTGGGCATGGACGGACCACCGGGTTACCAGAGCCTGGCAGCTAAGGGGCCCCCGTTCATTTGAATTACGCGCGGAGATCCCACCCGCACCTCAGTGCGACGGGAAAACAGTCCAGAAACTTCCTCCAGCAGCCTCCCTCTCCCCGTGTTGGAAGGAGAGACTGACTGATCCTTTAATTCTCACTGTCTCCTGCATCATTTTTGTTTGCAAAATCCAGTAACAAGGAGACACAGCAGGGCTTCCAAGGAATTTGCCCATGTTTGCCTCCCCTACACCGTCGGGGTTGGCCCGGGACAGTCGGAGATCATTTGGGTCATGCCTTCTCCTCTGCAGTCGCCAGGTGAAAACTCCCATAAGCAACCCCCAAGTAAACAGCATGTGCTAAACAAAAAAGAGTTCATGCTCAGCGCTGTGGAAATAAAAATGGAAACCAGACGTGTTCCCCTTGGACAGGGTCGCTCAGCCCTTAATGAGCACAACTGAGTCGATGGAAATTCCAACCGATCCGAAACTTGGGTGCCATTCCCATTTTTCCCGTTTAGTACGACTGTCATAGTTAGCAGAATCGATAACTTGATAAGAGCGCGACCCGCCTTCCCAACGCCCCCCACCCCAGCCAGGGAAATGACTTATTTCCTTACCTATTGACTGTTGGGCTTAGTGGAGACCTGGTTTGGATTTCTCGAGCCTTTTCAAGAGCCTGGTCATTGAAACGCTAATCCAATATTTACTGAGCATAAGGACAGTTCTCAGACGTATTTATTAAGGCCCATGGCTAAGTGATGACTTGGACCGAAGACAAAGGCCGGGGGAGGGGGCGTCGAAGCCCAGAACTAGGAAGCCGGGCGCAAACTTGGAGACGCTGAGGTCGCCCTCCCGGTGCTTAAGTGGCGTGTGGCTTAGATATTGTGTTGGGTGGTATTTCAGGAAATATGTACTTGTGGCTTCCTGAGAGGCCAGGCGCAGTGACACTCTAAACCGTGTCGATATATCATCTTTTATCCAGGATCTGCAAATAAACCCCTGATCCCCCCTGGCGCATTATAGCAGCCGCTATCTCGCCAAGGAAGCGATCTGAGTTTTATTGCTTTCACCAGCGCCCCAACACACACACCCACACGCGCGCGCGCACGCGCCCTCTCCTCTCCCACCCTGTCTGGTTTGTAAAGTCTCTATTTTTTTTTTTTTTTT
>NW_007735914.1:30754-58456 GCF_000696425.1 Galeopterus variegatus
GCCGCCGCCAGGAGGCGCCCGAGCGCCGCGCTCCAACGCGTCCCTGAGCGCCCGGCCTAGTCCCGGGAGACCGCGGGAGGTGGGCCGGCTCCCCAGGTCCCTGGCTGCGGCCCCGAGTCCGAGCCCAGGGAGGGGGCCTCAGAAGAGAGACTGCGGCGGGAGTCCCCCGCTCCACCCTCCTTTGCGGGCGCACGGGCGGCATGGAAAGTGCGCGTCACAGGGGCTGTCTGCACTTGTGGACACTCCTTTTCTGCGGTTGTAATGTTTTCCCCACCCTTCTCCCTCCATTTATGTGCCATCTCGCTTCCCCGCCCCAGTTTTTATCATGTTTGGGCACAAACAACAGCAAACGTGTCCTGTGGGGCAAGAGCGCGCTGGCCCGTGGGAGGGCTCCACGCGGAGCACCAGGGAGCGGTCTCCGAGCTCTCAGGTCCCCGCGCATGTATGTCGCGGCGTCACTCTGCAGGTGAACCCGAAATGGGCAGTTCTGTAAGGGTGCGGTGACCGGGTGCCACGCTGACGGAGCGATGCTTCAGAGGGACTGTGATTTGGGTCCAGGTTTGCGGGGAGGGTGGGGTGGGGAGGGGGTACTAGAAACAAGAGACCCTCACCTTTCGCCCACCATGGAGTCGGGGCTCCAGCTACCCCTGTTCATCCTGAATTCCCATCAGGCGAGGGTGCGACTGGCAGCGAAGAAGGCGTTTGGAGAAGCCCTCCTGCACCTTGCGCCTTCCCCGGGACACGGCGAGCGGTGCAGTGGCGCCTCCTGGCCACCAGGAGGAGACGCCGCGTCGACGCCGGGCTACGGGTCTAGGCTCGGCAGGTAAGAGCAACTCAGGTAACCCGACTCTGGGACGAGGCCTTGACTGGGATGCGGGCCTATCTAGGAATGGAAAAGACATGGGAATGGGGACGTATCCTGCCTACACCCACGCCCTGGTGCCTTTTTGGAGAGGCTGGTTGGGTGGCAGAGTACCAGGGGCGGAGAGGGTTACGTTCCTGAATGCCTGCCTTCTCCAGTGCCCAAAAAAGGGCCTGCAATTCCCGCTTGTTTCGTTGATTGTTCGGTGGGACTGTCTCCCGTCAAAGGCATTCGTGGCTCCAAACATGGATCCCTTTACTTTCTTGAGTCCCCGCTTCAAAACCAGCCGGTGGCTGTCAGATCAGGGAGTCTGCAGTGCCCAAGCTGTCCGCGGGGTGGCGGGATTGGATAAGAAAAGATTTCCCCATCGGGCACTGTCCTGGGTCACCTAGCGCAGCTAGGACACCTGCAAGATTGAAGAGATGCCTCGGTGAGCTGTCCTTTACACCAGGGCTGCAATCCCCGAAGAATTAAAAGTCTGCCCTTGTAACTGGTGCCTGGAGTGTGACGAAGAGGCTAAAGGCGGCCATCCCAGGCCAACCACTTCCCTCCCTCCCCAGGCTGCTGATGTAACTGCCACCACCTCCAGCAGGACAGAGCATTTTCATCAGCCGAAAATGTTCCCTACCGCCACAATAACGTGCTTTTTGTTCTAATAAATTCATAAACTAAAACTTACAGGTATCAGTTGAAAGCCTCAGACGAAAACTCCTATCCCTTTCATTGCTGCTTGTTTTCACCTGTGGTATTTTTGCCACAAAGAAAGCCACAGGTCTCTGACCCTCGCCCCCATACCTGAAGATGAAGACAGCCACCGCCACTTACTGAGTATCTACTATGGCCAGGCACCTGCTGGGCTCTTCTCCTACATCCTTTCATGAGATCATCACACCCAATCTGCCCTTCTACAGATGAGGAGGCTGAGTTTCAGAGAGATTAAGCACCCTGCTCATATGAACAGGGCCGTGTGCTCACAAAGAAAACAGTCCTGGGAGTGGACGTGGGACCTACCAGGGTGTCCCATCCTATTTCAGGAGAAGAGTGGGGCAGGGGCAGGGGAGGACAAAGACTCCCTCCTGTTCTGCAGAAAGCAGCTGGGTGGCGGGCTTCTCCATGGAGCAGGGATCTGCCCGCTCTCCACCAGCAGCACGTGCTCAGGTCTCACTGGCTGGTCAAGGCTATGCCACCCCTGGCATCCTCTAAGAAGCCTGCACACCAGCACCTCCACTGGGTCCCATGTGGCCATCCTGGGTCAGCAAGTTTCCTCAGAGAATTGAGGGGGAATGGGCTGGGGGTCCACCTGGGGGGTACACTCTGAGCCTGTTCTTATTCCTGGGTCCATTGTATTCCATGTCCCTGGTTTTGATGACATAAGCAACTTTCCTCTCTCCCCCAGGATGGCAGAAGGTATAAGAAAAACATTTTCAACTGCCAATTGATCTGATCTGTTTAATTAAATGATTGTCTTTTACCTAATGGGGGAGGAGAGGATAAGTTAACCTGTTCTTCTGGGCTCACTAATCTGAGAGATTTGCAAGAAATGTTAAAAAGAATGTTACTTAAGTACTTCCAGACCTCTCCACATTTCTTTAACTCTGCTAGCTACAAAATGAAAGAAGTGCCTCATCAACGTCTGCAGGGGCAGCTGAACGGTATAAAATGAATGTAAAAAGGAGGAAAGTTAGATTTATAACATAAAGCCAAGGACTCAGATTTTTCTGTCTGTGATAGAGGATCAGACACCTGACACTGACCACAGGCACCTTTCAGAAACCGCCAGTCTCTCTCAACCAATGAACACGGCCAGCTCCTCCAAGCATGAAAAGCCATGGCTGAAGACCCGCCGCTGTGGCTGTCTGGAGAGGAGGAAGTGCAGGCCGCCGGCTGCAGCACTGTGCGCACAGCCCCTGGCCACTGTCTCTACCATGTGCTGGCTTCCTACTGTCGTCACCTGCAAGTCTCTGCCTGAAGGAGGAGCAGGAGGGTGCTAGACCCCCGGCACAGGTGGCAAGTGCTGGGAAGTTCATGGACTTTAACCCATTTCAGGCGGATGTTGCTGGATAAACAGACCCAGCTTCCTGGTCCCAGGCAGAACAACCCTGAGACACGTTCTCCACCCTCTCCTAGAGTCTCCAGCGGATGGAGCCCACTCGCCCTCAGTGGCAATCTGGCTTCTTCACTCCTCTGTCTCACTCCTCCACTCCCTTGTTGGTCCTTTCTGGGACCCTCTCCCTAATTACTACTTGCACATGAATCCTTTTCTCAGGGTCTGCATCTCGGGGAACCCAAACAAAGATACAGATACTTGAGGTCTCACTTCTGTTTCATCCTGGACATGATATTGGTCTGTCAGAGGTCACCCGTGACCTAATGGCCCATCTCAATGGCCACTTCCCCATGTGTTCCTTGGGAATGTCCACCACTGTACTAATTAGAGTTTGGGTGGCAAGGAAACAGTGAGCCCAGGCAACCATGTAACAAGGGAATGGAGACTAACCAGCAGCTGGCCAGCCACTCTGGCTCCCCGTGTTCAAGCCTCAACATACAGGCACATCTGGAACTATGGCTCTTGTTGCCTCAGGACCCATCCTCAAGGCCGGTGACTTGGTCTTTTCCCACCATAAGGGAGCTCTCAGCTTCTCTGAGCCCAGCTCACATGCCTGCCTCCTAAGACGGAGAGTCATGATGGGGTCAGGGAGGCACGCTCCACCTTGCCAAGCTCCCATTGGTCAGGTTTGAGGTCCAAAACGCCTGATGGGTAGGTGGCTTCTCTAAGTCCAGCCTGCATGGTTACTTTTGACTCAGACACACGACACAGGCACAGAGTGTGACAACTCCATGCAGACAGAGTCACTTTCATTTCTCAGAAGAGGCTATGGAGATGGCCTGTCATGGGCTGAATTGTTTCCGCTAAATTTCACATATTGAAGTTGTAAGCCCCGGTATCTTAGAATGTGGCTGTATTTGGAGATAGGGTATTTAAAGAGATAAATGAGTTAAAATGAGGTTGTTATGTGACCAGTGTCCTTATAAGAAGAAGAAAATGGGACCCAGAGGGAAGACCAGGTAGAGACACAGGGACAAAATAGCCATCTACCAGCTGAGGAGAGAAGCCTCAGAAGAAACTAACCCTCCCAACACCTTGTTCTCAGACTTCCAGAACTGTGAGAAAATAAATTTCTGTTGCGTCAACCACCCAGTCTGTGGTACTTGGTTACGGCAGCCCCCGCAGACTGACACACACAGGCACGTAGAGTTCTCCCTTGACTTTGTCTTTGCCTTAGACTTTTTTTTTCCTTAAGCCCAAGTGCTATTTATTGAAAAGAGCAGAGAAGATAAAGGACAGGCCCTATAGGGACAGGATGGAACAAAACAAGCTGCCTCCTATTCAGAATGTACCTTCATTGCCGCACTGGGCCATCGTGCTGCCAACAAGCATCTAGAAGAGGCACCAGACTGCAACTGGGCAGCAGCTCTTTTCTACAAAGCCTCAAAAGGGCACAGGAAAACCCTCAGATCTGGGAAATCATGTAGGCACATGAGCCCAAATATACAGTTCTGATCTAAGACATCATGGATGAGGAAATCCACAAACCATGAGAATTTCTCCAGGAGCAGGGGGGATTGTCTCAGCAGCCCAGGGAGCTGTTCCCAAATACTGAGGCTTCAGTTTTTCATGGTCAGGGGTGCAGCAGAGCCGTATCCATTGCATGTGGAAGTCTGTGATGTCCGCTGGAATCTTTCCTCCTTCAGTGTCATCACACTGAAGAGGTGGCGTGCAGGATGGCGTTGTGCTGGGTGATCTTGTTCCTCCCATCCACAGGGTAGGGCAGATCAGGAAAGTCCAGGTCCAGCTTGGTTTTCACATCCAGCCATTGGCTGTGGATAGTCAGGAGCTTCCCACACGTGTAACACTTCTCCTCCCAGGATGTACCTGTGACTCCAGGAGCAGGAGAGTGGCATGCACCAGCTCACTAACATCCTGGTGGCCCAGACCCATAGTCAACTTGGACAACATGGTGATGCTTCTGTGCCTTTGAGGATGGGTACCTTAGATGTGTGTATCCTGAATCCCACCGTGTCCTCTTCTCTAAGTTGAAACAGCCATTTCTCAAATTCTAATCTGATGCAGTCCTATTCTTCCTTCTGTTATGGTGAGAGACTGGGTGATTCTCTCAATCTGTGTACTCTAAGGATGTGGGGCCACCATTCCCTTGAGCCATTTGGGGACTCAGAGCCACATTGTCCCAAGTCCACCTAATTCTAAGGGTACCCCATAGAACCAATATTCTAATTCCTAATTTTCCAGGTCTTGCAGGACCACAGCGTGTGCATGAAAAGCCTGCTCTGAGCCAGACAGATTCGACTGGAGTGTTAATGAGATGGAATAAGAGTGGATGATGAATCCCTAAATAGGTGGACTCCAGAGCCAAAAGTGTTCTCCAGAGAATCTCTCATGTTTCTGAGTCAGATGTAGCAGAGAATGTAACTCTGCACAGGAAGGGAGCTCAAACTCCAACCAGGAAAGCCCCAAGGGGCAAGGCTGTGTCCCAGCAGAGCTGGAAGGGTTTAGAGCAATGGACAAGCTCCCTGTGTCTGCTTGATCCACCTACAGCCGATTTAAATGTGGGTGAGTTACATTCATTCTTGTCGCCCCAGGGCCTGGATCACAGTTTCTCAAACTTTGGGGTACAAATGAATCACCTGGGGTTTAGAATGCAGATTCTGACTCAGCAGCCCTGAAATTCTGCATTTCTGACAAGCTCCTAGGAGATGCAGATGCTGCTGGTGCAGGACCACCTTTCAGGAGCAAGGGTCGAGATGGCAACTCCAAATATCTTATCAGCAATGACCTCACCAGTAGGAAGCCTGTTAGAATGACTGCCACCCCAAACAAGGGTGGAGAGCCTTTTAAGAAATGGTCCTTGAATCATTTGGGAAATAAACCAAGAGCCATCTGAGTAAAAAGTAATCCAAAGAAATATGTTGAATATAGAGCCAGAAAAAAATCTCACTATAATCTTGTAACCACTCCTTCCTCAAGTTTTCCACATAAGGAAACTGAGGCCCAATGAGAAACAATGTGCCCCAGGTCATACAGCCTGGTGGCCCATAGCAGAAAAGGGAGACTTGTAGCTAGTTCTCCCTGCTCCCGTCGCAATGCACTTCCCACAAGGACTCCCTGCTACAGAGACATAGCAAATGCTGAACTTAATTATCTTTAAAATTAAGACCATGTGACCATCATAAATATTTACAAACCATGAGAAGAAGCCTGTACCAAAAATCGGAAGATAGCTTGGGTTCATGTGCAATCTGGGACAAATTAGTTACTTACACTCTCTGAACCTGTTTCCCTGTCAGTTAAAAAAAAGAAAAAGAAAAGGATATACCTGCCCTTCCTAATTCAAAAGGCTTCACCAGGAGGTAATATGTTGAACTATTTGAAAATGGTGGAGCTGAACTCACAGTAGGAATCACCCACACCTGTTCATGACCAGGACTTCAGGGAGGTGAGGCAGGAGGGGGTCAGACATTCAGAGGTGAGTGAGCATGGGAGTCCCAGGGGGTGAGGGGAGAAGAGGAGGAAGCCAGAGGGACAGGCTCAGGCGAGGTGTGAAGAGAGCAGGTGACAAGGTGAAGGACTCGAGGCACACTGCCCATGGTGATGGACGTGGACTTCATCTGGCTCTCCAATATGGCAGCTCTTGGCCATATATGGCTATCAAGTGCGGGAAATGTGTCTAGTGTGACTGAGGAACTGACTTTTAAAATTTATTTAATTTGTATTAATTTAAATTTAAATAACCACATGCAGCCAGTGGCTCCCATATTGGATAGTGAAGATCTAGATCAGACTCAACATTTGTTTGGAGCTGTAAAAGGAAAAGTACGGGTCACTTCCTCCCTGTAAAATGTTAATTAACATCATTGCAAGCCCTTCAGCTGCTCTTATGAAACCTTCAGCTCACTCTGAAATAAACAGCCACAGTAGCTAAGATTGGGGGATGGAGGGAGAGTGGGGATGTTCATTTATCCCTTCACACACACTGTGACTTCAATCACAACTGCCTCAGGCTGGATCAAATCCCGTAAATAATAAAGAAATTTTTAAAAAAAAACACGTTATGAGTCTGGGTTGATTCCTTACTACATATCTGGCTGGGTCTGGGGTGGGTAGGGGGAGGGGAGCTCTCAGAAATGCCCATTATTGCTCAGCTGGAGGAAGGAAGGCAGCCACCTTCCTGAGGTCCTTAACCTTTGGTGTACCAAGGACCCCTTTGACAGGCTGAAGAATCCCATGGAACCCTTATCAGAAGAATGAATTTAGGTTATAAAGGAAATTAGATTGAAATATAATTCTACCCCTTGGGAATGAGGGACTGCAGATTAAGAGCTCCTACCTTACGTAGAGTGCCAGAGTCCCTTGCTTAGGCACTCCTGCCCCCTCCCCCAGTGGCGGCCCCCTTTGCCAATTCAGGATGAATCTGGACAAGAGGACCAACCAGGACCTGTCTTCTTTCCTGGGAGGTGTGCTACTACTGGAAGGCAGAAGGACTGCCCTCTGAGTATCAGAAATCACATGGACTACGACATGGAGAGACAGTGGGAGAGACAGTATTGGAGGGCAGTGATGCCCTATACGGCCTTGATGGACATATAGGCCAGATGAGGGACCAAGAGATGGGCTGCAGTGTTTGCACTTAGGTTAACCCTTACCCACTTCCATTTCACTCTTTTCTGTGGGCATAATGACATTTTGTAAAATTAGGCATGATATCAGCAACAGGAGAAAATAATTTAACAAGGCAAATTGAAATACCACTCTTGATGCAAACACCCTGATCCCATGCAATTAGACAAAGCATTTATGAACACCATCGTCAGGTGCCCTCCCCAGCCCTGCTGGTTGGAATGAAAGGCTCTAATGGAGACCTGGTCGATCAGGCTGGAGAGGCTGCATGAGTGCACAGGGGTGCTGAAACAATGATCGCAGCAGGGCTAATTAATCAAATGGGGAAACAGGATAAATATACATCTTGCAGCAGTAACCTTCTGCAGAGGGTGCAGAATAAACAGGGCAATCCATGCTTGTCTGAATCCTTACTTTTAATGACCTCAAAGTTGGAGGATCATGCTCTGATTTGAGTTCAACTGTGTGGCTGAAAAGTAGGAAAAGACAATGGTAACGAATGCTTTAATAATGATCCCAGAATAATAAGCTGGTAACATTACATCTGACAGGAATTTATCCATTCTTAGATTTTTTTTTCTTTTTCTTCTCCCAACATTTATAGTATGCACATTTATGCCACCATGTAACCTTCATGGATTCTGAGATAGCTGATCTTAAAAGCAAATTTGTTTCTTTAAACATTCTGACACCACATCAATTTAAAAGCTTCTTCAGATTGTACAAGGCATGAAAGTTATTCAAATAGAATTTGCATGAATATTTTAAGGTCTGTTTAGTAAAAGAATGAAGTCATTCATGACTGTGTCATAAAATAAAAACATACTCTTACATTAAATACCAACATTTTAACTGGCTGGTCAGCTCAGTTAGAGCGTGGTGCTGATAACACCAAGGTCCAAGGTTTGATCCCTGTACCAGCCAGCCTCAAAATAATTGAATAAACAAATATCGACATTTTAGAGCTCTCTGTTGAAAATTTCAATAAGGTCTGTTTCTAAAAAGTGTGATGCGTCATTTCCTCTCAGTAATATGCCCTACCATTTTGTTCATAATTCAAGCTTATAATAAGCATTAAAAATATGTGTCATTTCTGAGGTAAATAAACAATTTAGGTGCAGTGTGAATAACCACCAGGATTAGAAGCAGACATGATCAAATATGGTCTCTCTGGGGAATAGGACTAGGCGATTTTAAATATTTATTTTGTACCTCCTCATTGTCTGTATATTTCTACATGTATAATAACTCCAACAAGAATAGCTAAAGGTTTGTCTTTTCAAATATACAGTTAGAGGAAAAACAAAATTCAGTTATTTGAGACATAAAATTCAAAAACTGTTTCAGATGGCTTTTTTGTGAAAGTTCCTCCCTTTTCTAACAGACTTCAGGAAATTAAAGACATTGGTAACAAAACCTATACATCTTTTTAAATTGAATTATTTATTCTGAATAATTTCAAACTTGCTTAAGACCACCCTATAATTGATTATACCCTCCAAAAACTATAGCTAACACTATTTAGATACAATTTAAGGAGTTTCACTCTGTTTTCTTCTTTTAATGGGTAGCATCCCTTTCTTCCCCCAAGACCAGAAAGTGGTCCCCTGCTTACTTAAAGCAAAACGTTGACCCTCCTCCCTTTCTTCCGGATACCCTCTTGGTCTCAAGCGATATCATCCCTCAGCAACACAGACTTCTCTTCAGGCTCACAAGCCCATGAAATATTTTATTTTTCCCTTCCTTCCCAAGGAGATCCATTTTCAGGGCTCTGACTCACTTCTTCCCCAGCCCACTCTGCCATGAGCCCAGGCGCATCAGAGTCTGTGTTCTTGAAGATAAGAAGATATACCTAATAGCCCCACTCCTGGAACCAAATATGTGCAAAGCACAGAGAACAGCACCTGTCTGTCATGGGTGTTTAATATGAGGCCACCTCCCTCAGTGTCCTTCCTGTTACTACTATTATAATCCTTTGAATGTAGAGTACTGGTTAAAGGTCCCAGATCTGTGATCAAACTTACTTTTGCAACAGTGGGGTAATTACTCAAAATTTCTAACTCTCCCTGTCTTGACCTTGAAATGAGGACCGTAGTGATGTAGTCCCTAGGAATACTGGGTGGATTAAATGTTATCATGCAGGAGTCTGGTTATCTGTGATCAAACTTACTTTTGCAACAGTGGGGTAATTACTCAAAATCTCTAACTCTCCCTGTCTTGACCTTGAAATGAGGATCGTAGTGATGTAGTCCCTAGGAATACTGGGTGGATTAAATGTTATCATGCAGGAGTCTGGTTGGTTAGCTCAGTTGGTTAAATTGTGGTGTCAAGATACTAAGGTCAAGGGCTCAGATCCCCTTATCTATCAGCCACCAAAAATAAATAAATAGATAGATAAATAAATGTGATTATGCATACAAAGCCTTTAGCATGGGTCCTGGTTAAGTAAGCTCTCAATGAATATCAGCTAATTTTATTAGCAGCAGCTACCAATCGGTCTTTGTGTCTTCAGTTTTTCCCCCAGTCCTGACTTAAATCCTCATAAATGCAGTTTTGTGCATTCTCCTCACTGTCCTACATGCCCGACTTCATGCCACCACTTCCCGCCCACTCCTCCCACTGCTGGCCTAGAGTGACCTTCTGTCTTAGCCCCAAGTCTTTTCATTTGCACTAAAACTCAACACCTCTTTCCCTCTCTGGTGCCCAGTGTCTGGATTTTCTTTGGATTGACGGTGGGTTCAGTCCTCTGCATTCACCCCATTCCTCAGGTGGGCCGGCTGTGGCTCTAGGGCAGGATCTCAGAGGCACTCCTGGTAGGCACTCAATCTCTGTTCACTGTTGTTGCTGAAATAAAGTGAGAAAATGCTGTAAGACCTACAAAGCATGGTGGAAATTGAAGGTGTTAATTAAACTGTCACTTTTACATAGATTATTATTAATCATCATCATGATTAAAGAACTCTGAAATGCACCAACGGTGAATCCAGGAGCCTTCCAGGTAATCTTTCTTCCTGGCATTTGTCATCTAATGGATCTTAGATGTTCAGCCTATGAGAGCTCTAGTGTCACATGAATCCGAGTGACAGGCCATGCTCAGCTCTCCTGAAGGAATTACTAGAAGGGAGGAAAGTGCACTCTTTACAAAGCCCTGGACCGGACTTCTGATCAAGATGGTGAAATAGACAGTCCCTAGTATCTCTCTCTCCCACAATCAACAAATTTACAACTATTAAAAAGCAATGACAGCCAACCTGGGGCCTCTAGAGCTCAGGGGAAGAGGAGGAGAGACCTATGGAGTGCACGAAGGCAGGAGAAGCCATGATGACAAAAAGAAAGGACCGCTTAGACCATTTCGAGCCTCAGCCATTTGAGGGCTGGCCCTGGCGAGCGCCCAGAGCAAGAGCTGGCAAAAGCCACAGCTGTGCCCTTTATGTGAAGTTGCTTGGATGCAGCAGACAAGAGGAGGGCCTTGGTGGCCCTCAGGCCAGCAAAACCAGTGACAGGGTTCCTGTGGACCCACAGAGGAGCAAGGGGCCACAGACAACAGAAGAAAGGAGGCACTCAGGCTGGTGAGTCATTGCAATGGAGTTTGGGAGGTGGGGGGACAGGCCTACTGGGGGAACATTAGGGCACAGCAAGGACAGCTGGCTGCCCTCCAATCAGCTCAGGCTCACAGAGTGTAGACTGGTCAGGAATACAGATCCACAGGGGTGCAGATTGCTGAGAAGACTCAGACCCAGACCAGAGTTTCCACACAATCCAGGTGTACTCAACCTCACAAGACCCGGAAGTACATACAAGGCCAACAATTAAAACCTGAGCTGCACAAAAAGCCTTCTCCAGAGAATCAGCAGCAAAGCAGCAATTTAGCTCAACCACACGGCTTAAGTGCTTGTCCCCACAGGAAGTTCCCCCATTTTAGAAGTAAGCAAAGGACAACAAATTAGTTCCAGTGCAGAGTTTAAGCAGTGGGAATAGTGAATAATCCAACACAGAACTGAAAGAAAAAACAAAATGCCCGCAGATCAGAGACAAAGTTCTGATATTAACTAGTAAAGGTCTAACACCACCAAAGAAACCTAGAAGGACTGGATGAATAATCCAACACAGAACTGAAAGAAAAAACAAAATGCCCGCAGATCAGACACAAAGTTCTGATATTAACTAGTAAAGGTCTAACACCACCAAAGAAACCTAGAAGGACTGGAAGCACCCTGGGCTCCCAAGCCAGGGCAGTGGGGGGCTGAGGTCCTCCGTCACACACAGCCCAACATCCACATCCAGCCCAGCAATGACCACCAGGCAGCCAGTGGAAGCTCCCCAGGCTCCTGAGCCAGGATTGGGGGGGGCCTAGGGCCTCAGCCACATACGCCTGATATCCACATCCAGCCTAGCAATAGCTGAGCTGCTGCTAGAAGCCCCCTGGGATCCTCTGCTGGAATGAGGGGGGTGCCATGTGCCTTAACCATGCCCCCATCGCCCTTTCCTTGCCCTCCCAACCTCTCTCCCTTCCCCTCCTTATTTCCCCCTCCACCACAACTGCTCTGCAACAACATCTTAGAATGTAAAAATAATAATAAATAAATAAATTTTAAAAGCCCTGGACCAACTTTGTCAAAAGCAAAGAAGCTTCTCAAATAATAAAAATGCACACATCTTCCAGTACCCCCAATGAAAATACCTGAGTGAATCTTAAAACCTGTTAACCAGGTTGTATAAACTTTTATTTATTTTTCTCTCTAGGGTTAAAACAGATTTAACCAAAGAAAACATCACTAGGTTTCCTACTATGCTTTCAAAAGTCAGTACTTGGGATGTTCTATGACAAGATGTCGGCTGGACAGATATGAAGTTCTTATCCACACAGCTATTATAATTATATTTTGTAACATGTCAGTGTGTGTCTACTTTCATCCAATCAGTGACACATTTTGTCACCAGGACAAGCTTTACTTTTTTGGTATTTCACTTGTTCCCTTAAGATGGGAAGATTCTGCTTTGAATAGTTTTGTGTTATAATTCTTTTTTTTTTTTTAAGTAATTTTATGACTTTACATCTGCCAGGCCAATGAAACCTGCCAAATCAATTATCTATATTTAGAGACCTCCTGTTGAAAAAAATACTTTTTACTCTTTATTTTCTTTAGTGTTTTATTTTGAAATTATTTGACTTACAGAAAGTTACAAAAGTAGTTCAGAGTGTTTCCATCTACCCCTCACCCAGACTCCCCTAATGTTAACATATTACTACCCGTACTACAAGTACGATTATCAAAACCAGGAAATTAACATTGGTACAATACTCCTAACTATAAACTTTATTTGGATTTCACCAGTTTCCCCACTGATGTCCTTTTTCTGGTCCAGGACCCATTCCAGGATCCTGTTTTCCATTCAGCTGTGTCTTTCTTCTCCAATCTAGGACAGTTCCTCAGTCTTTCCTTGATTTTCATGAACTTAAAACTCTTAGAGTACTAGTCAGTTACCTTGTAGATGTCTTTCAGTTTGGGTTTTTGTTTGTTTGTTTGTTTTGTTTTGTTTTGTTTTGTTTTGTTTTGTTTATGTTTTCTCCTGATTGAGAGTGCATTGTGCCTTTTGGCAAGAATACTACAGAAGTGATTGTTTTGTTTTGTTTTGTTTTGTTTTATGTTTTCTCCTGATTGAGAGTGCATTGTGCCTTTTGGCAAGAATACTACAGAAGTGATGTTGGGTTCCTCTTAGGACACAGTGTCAGGGCTACCTGATGTTGATGTGTTGTGTCACTGATGTTAACCTTGATCTCTTGGATAAAGTGGCGTCTGCCTGGTTTCTCCACTGTAAGGTTACTATTTTTCCTTTTCTAATTAACAAATATCTTGGGGAGAGGTTACTTAGACTGTGTAGATATCCTATTTCTCTTCAGACTTTTGCCTTTTGATTTTAATATACATCAATGGATCTTGCCAGAAGCAATTATTACTATGGTTTGGTCTATTGGTGATTTTGAATTTCCCTCCTTTACAAGGACAATTTTGTATATACCTGTTGGTATTTCAAAATAGGGTTCATGTTCTCAAAGATTTCTTCCTAATAGTAATTTCCAAAGATCTTAAAATCTACCCCCAGGGTTATTTCTGGGTATCTACTTCCCTCCCTTTACCCCGACTATTTCTCATGGTTGTAGTTTAGTCTCATTAAATCAAACATTAAAAGTAACTCCATAGATCAAATGTTACAAAACAACACCTTGAATGGTAAGAGGGAGAGTGGAAAGATGGTAAAATACTGACACTGAGCAACCAGCCCCAGAATCCTCACCTCTCCTCCAGTTTTCAAATGTTTTTTTGGAAGCAGGCACACTTTTTAAAATGAAGTAAATTTACGATGTGCTATTTGTACCTTCATTGTACGTACTTATCTTAGTGCTCAGTAACTGGAACCCTCTTCTAAAGGATATAGCTGCTTGTCCTGAAAACAACTAAGAACATGTCGAAGGTGGCTCTGCTGTGCCCTGTTTCCAGGCTGGCTCTGAATATCGATGTTCAGTTAGAGTACCTTATTCTGTGACTAGTTTCCCAGAAGACACGTGATCAATGGATGAGTGAGGGTTGTCTTCTCAGGAGATGGAGGATTGGGCAATCTTCTACCTTAAAATATAAAAGGGTTTATAAGAAAAAAATTGTTAAGAAAGGCTCAAGGCTGCCCAAGAACTATGAGTTACTCAAAACCCACAGGGAAAGTAAAGATGGTTTTGATTTTCATGAGCAGACTCTTGGAAACAAAGGGTATTGAGAAGAGGGTTGCTCAAAACATGATCTGCCCTGCCCAGTGGAAACTTAAAATTGTAGTTCTGTGGTAATCCCCTTGCTGTCTGAATGGTCCTTACCTGGCAGGGTGAGCTCTCAGTACTGAGGAAAGGAAGTGGTTGGGTGCTGACTTAGCTTCCAGCATTCCGAGATGAGTGAGGGGTGGCAGGTCACAAGTCAATTTTAGATGACAGCTGTGCATCATCCCTTAAAAGAAAATGAATTTTAATAATCATATTTCACATTCGTTGAGTTTTTACTATATTCAGGTCCTGTTGCAAGAGCTTCATATGTGTTAACTCATTTAATTCTTACAGTATCGCTACGTAGTAGGTACTACTTACTGCACCCATTTTATAAATGGGAAAACCACATCATGGAAAGGTTTACGTTACTTGCCTGAAACTACACAATCAGTGACAGACCTGGAATTCAAATGCATGCAGTCTGGAGTCATGGCTGGTATCTTAACTTTCACGCTGTACCAGCTAAGACATAAATGGCTCACTGGGTAGTATCAAATAAAAGGCAAATGTTAACTTGTGCAATTTGGCTGGATTCCAGGCAGGGTCTTAAGTGAAGATCATGTGCATGATGTATAGATCATTCCAGGCAGAATATTCCACTATGGAGAGACATTAGCTCTTCAAGAACCTGCCCCCAGGCTTGAGTTCCGTACCCCTAGCTTTTCAAGGGCTGCTTTCCATCATCCACTGCATTAACTCAGGTTTCTTCACACTGTCTCTCATGCACATAGGGGCACCAGTAGCTTTCGGTTTTGGATTTGGATGGTCAGAGGTAAGGCAGCATAGTGACATTCTTTGTATGGATAACCGGTTTCTAATTCAGGTTTTCTGGTTATACATTGTTGTGTAACAAATCACCCCAAAGTTTAGTCACATAAAATACCATTTGATTCTGCTTACAGATTCTGCAGATCAGGATTGCAGGGAGGGCACAGTAGGGACAGCTCATCGTTCTCCTCAATATCTGGGGCCTCAGATAGTCTGAGCTAGTCTGAGCTAGAGGCTGGAGCCACTGATGCTGGAGGACTCACTTCCCAGAGGGCTTCTTCACTCCCATGTGTGGTCCCTGTGCTGGGAAGGCTGAAGAGTGGGCTCAACTCACACTGTTATGGACTGTCACCAGATGCCTACATGTGGCTTTGCCAGCATGGTGGTCTCAGAGCAATTGAACCTCTTACATGGGCAGCTTAGGCTCCAAGTGCAAGTATTCCTGAAGGAAAAGACAGAAGCTTCCTGACTTTTTACAACTTGGCCATGGAGGTCACATTGCATCACTTTTGCCACACTCAATTGGTCAAAGCAGTCACAGGGTCCGCCCAAATTCAAAGGGAGAAGATAGGTCCCACCTTGCTGTGGTCCGAATGTATCCCTCCAAATTCATATATTGGAACCTAAGACCCAATGTGTGGTATTAAGAGGTGGAGACTTTAGGAGGTGATTAAGTCATGAGAGATGGCATTATGGCATATATAAAAGGGATCTAGGGAGTGGATTTGCTCTCTTTCACTCTTCCACCATGTGAGACACAGCGTTCATCCCCTCCAAAGGATGCAGCAACAAGGCACTATCTTGGAAGCAGGCACAGGGCCCTCACCAGACATCAAACCAGCCAGTGCCTTGATCTTGGACTTCCCAGCCTCCGGAACTGTAAGAAATAAATTTTTTGTTGTTTATAAATTACCCAATCTTGGGTGTTTCTTTATAGCAGCACAAATGGACTAAGACACACCTCTTGATGGAAGGAGAGTTGAACTTATGGCTATATTTTAAAGCTGTCACAATAGGGTGCTTTTTGAAACCAGAGACTGCTTCTGCCACATGTTTATTTCTGTCAATCTGATACTTATGTTTATTATTAGTGGTTTTCTTTAAATTTTTATACCTTTCTCCCCTCTTTAGAAGTTATAGATCCTATTTCTATTCTTTTAGTGGAAACCTTGAAATTTTATGTTGCATATTTACTTTAATAAAGTCTAATGTGAATATCTCAACTTTTCTCTAGAGTAATACCTTAAAACATTTAACTCTGATCACCTCTCAAGTGAAATTCCACTGCTGTTTAATATTTTAGTGCTATGCATTTTGGATTCCAGTCCTGCCACAGATGCTGTTGAGTGCCCTGCCATATCTCTCCAGTCCAGCCTGGAAGTCACCTGAGGCTTTGGTGGGCAATTCTATACACATCGATGGCTTCCTGTCTCAAACACCTGCATATTGCTTCTATGGGTTTCTCTGGTTGCTGGAGGATGCTCTATCTGTAGCAGGCAAGAAGAGTTGACACCAAAGAGCAATCTTCAGCTGATGAGAAATGGAAGTTGGTGAATAAATGCTCCAACTTCCTCACTGCTTGTGAGAAAATTCTGAAGTCTGCTACATACAGACTTTCAGAAGATCCCCAATGGGATTGAACCTCCACCATCCACAGCAGTTACTTGCTTATTGGTACACCCTCTACTGAATTTTTTCCCATATGGACTGAATGTTTGTGTCTCCTTGAAATTCTTCTGTTGAAATCCTAATCCCCAGTACAATGGTATTAGAAAATGTGACCTTTTGAAGGTAATTAGGTTGAGAGGGCAGAGTCCTTATGAATAGGATTAGTGCCCTTATAAAAAGACCCAGGAGAGCATTCTCTCCTTTGCTCTGCACTGTGCCATGTGAGGATAAAACCAGAAGTTGGCTGTATGCAAACCAGAAGTGGGCCCTCACCAGAACCTATCCATGCTGGCACTCTGTTCTCAGACTTCCAGCCTCCAGAACTGTGAGAAATAAATTTCTGTTGTTTATAAACCACCCAGTCTATGATACTTTGTTATAGCAGCCAAAACAGACTAAGACACTTTCTTTCCCCTTCTCACATCTCCACTCCCCTAGTGATGCTTCTTGGCATCACCTGCCAGATAAATGACTTGTACCCAAATATTTATCTTAGGTTTTGCTTGGAATGGAACCTGAACTAAGACAGGCCCTCCCTACAAATTAGAAATTTTATTTTATGCAGAACAAACTTTAGATATATTATACTTACTAACTTCATTGCTCATCATTCCTTCTATCTCTGACCTCTCTTCTAGGATCATTTTCCTTTTCTTAAAGAAAGTGCGTTAGCAGTTCCTTGGTGGCTGTCTGGTTTTGTTTTTGTGTGAATGTGTCTTTATTTCACTTCCAATCTTAAAGGGTATTTTTGCTGGGTATAGAATTCTAGGTTGGCATTTACTTTCTTCCTTCTGGCTTCCCTTGTTGATGGTGTGAAATCTGCTATACCTTTGTCATTACTTGGTAGGTGATCTAATTTTTGGTCTCCTCTTGGTCTTTGGAATTCTGCAGTTCCACTATAATATGTCTTCATGTTTTTAAGAGTTTCATATTCTGTACCTGTGGATTAATATCTTTCATCAGTTCTAGAAAACTCTCAGCCACTATCTCTTCAAATATTAACTTTTATTTCTCTCTCTTAATATCACTTCTGTAATTCTGATTAGATATCTGCTAGATCTTCTTATTTTATCTTTCATGTTTCCTTATCTCTTGCTCGTATTTGCTATCACTTCATTTCTCTGTTCTGCATTTTGAAAAATGTCTTCAGTTCTGTCTTAGAGTTCACTAATTTTTAATTATGTCTAGTCTTCAGTTTATCTCATCCAATAAGTTTCTTTTAATTCAACAACTATATTCTTATTTCTAAAAGTTCTAATAGGTTCTTTTCCAAATCCACCCTACTTTTTTAATCTCATTAATTTTTGTGATTCCATCTTTCACATATAATTATTTTACATGCTATATGTGAAATTTCAATGTCTGAAGTCCTAGAGGTCTAAATATGTTATTATTTCTTCTAATTCTCACTCATAGTGAACTTTTTCTTTGTGTGTTTGTTAATATTTGATTTTGAGCTCATATTTGGTCCTTTAATGTATGGAAAACCTGGGAGCCTAAATTTAAGATTCTTTCCTCCAGAGTAGATTTGTAATGGATTCTGCAAAGATGCAGGGGTACTAATGACCTGGGATCACTTTGGCACCTTCAAAGGTCCCACGCTTAATCTTGGAGACTCACACATACTCACTCACACATACACACACACACACACACACACTTTAACCTTGGAATTGTTCTCCACTCTGGTTTCAGCTCACTATTACTTTTGCCACTCCTTCCCCCCCCCCCATTGGAGGTTTTCTTTACATCCTGTAAGCCAAGCAAAGGTCTAATTGTTCCACAGTAGAAGGGCCCCTTAAGGAGTTTAGCCCACTCTACTCCTCAAAGTGGAAGTGATTCTTGTTTTTGTATCTCTGGTTTACACATTAGGTAACTGAAGAATACCATAGGGGGGGGGTGCGGGGGGGTGCGCGTGCACGCATGCACATGCGCGTGTGTGTGTGTGTGTGTTTGATTGAATTACTGTTCAACATTCACTCTTCCACATGAGACAAGTCTCTTCCCATTCCAACTGATGTTAAAATTGGCTATATGATTTGCTTTTGCCAATGGGATGTAGGCAGAAGTGACAGTGTCCCAGTTCCAAGCAGACGTCTTTAAAGATATTGGAATTTCTGCCACTACTTTTAAACTCCCATTCATTGCCATAAGAAGTGTGTGTCCAAGGTAGACATTGCTCCTTCACTCCAGGTCCCAGAATGAAAGACAAAGTCCTGTTACGACCCATAACCTAGAGCAGAGCCATTGCAGCTAATTCACAGATGTGGGGCAAGAGAAATAAATATTTGTGCTTGTGAGTCACAGAAATTTGTTGTAATTTGTTAAGCTACATTATCACAGACAATTGTCACAGAGATCACGAATAACACAATATGTGTGTGTATTTGAAATAGCACTGTTTTTTGTATGTATGTTTGTGTGTATTGGGAGGAAGTCATAAACAACTTTTAGACTCCAAAGTGGAAGATAGCATTTATTTGGGGGGAGTACCCTTTCTTTCTTTTAGAAGCCACCATTTTGGTAAGCCCTCTCTATCCAAGCAGATGTGAGGTAGGAAAATACTTTTTACATTGTTATTTGGGAAACCTTTCAGATTGATACATTAAGCAGTTGTTTCCTGTTCAATGCTGAAAAGTGTTGTCTTTATTAGAGACAGAGACCACCTCCACTCTTCTGTTTCCTGGGACTTTGGACCCTGGACCCAGAGAAGGAAGCTATGTGAAGGATATCCCCATTTCAGGGGATGAAATATGTAGGTCATCAGAGTTAGCCCCTTTGGGAATGCTGTGTGAAGGATCGTGGCCCAATGGACTGAAAGAATAATAATATCCAATATCTCTATTCGACCCTTCTTTTTCTCTCCGTCAGAAATGTTTGCAAACATTTTGTGTTACTTGTGTTGCTTTGGGGAAGAAATGCATTGCTTTTGGTCCACCCTTTGGGACAAAACATCCCTGGCAAAATTGCTGCATATGGAGAAACAACGATGAGATATCCAGAGGGGATGGGTGTTGAAGCCACATGCAAGCAGCGTCAAGTGACCACCAAGATGCATTTGTAGAACTTGATAGCATTCCCAGGAATTCTTAGAAATACAAAGTAAAGGAACCAATGAAAGACAAGGACTTTTAGCAGATCCTGAAGATGAGATGTTGGACACTATTGTCGGTATTAAAAGGGAGGATGGCTCTTGAAGGATTAGAGCAGAACAAACAAACAGATGCTTGCTTATTTATTTATCTCTTAACTTTTTAAAGTTTAATATTCACACACAAAAAATGATACATATAATAAGTATATGGCTTAATGAATTTTCACAAAGTGAACACACCCATGAAACCAGCATCCAGGTAAACAAAGAGAACATTCCCAGAAGCCCCCCAGCACCACCACTTATGCTTCCTCTCAGTCACTACCACCCAAGGGCAATCACTATCCTGACCTCTAGCAGCATAGATGAGTCTTCCTGATTTTTGCACCTTATATAAATGGAATTTTACAGTATGTATTTTCTTCTGTCTAGCTTTTTTCATCCAAGATTATAATTGTGAGATTCGCCTGTATAGTTACATATGGTTGTTCATGGCATTCTCACTGCTGCCTTTAATATGTGAATATAGCACAGTTTACTTATCCATTGTACTCTAGATGGGCATTTGGGTAGATTTCACTTTGGGGCCTCTAAACTGTTCTTATTCACAAAACTCCTGACACCAAATGTGTGGGGTTTTTCCATACCACCAACTAGTTCTCTGTCTAGCACAAACTAGGTGTCCTACAATTCAATTCTGACATTACCTATCCATAGTCTCAGTGTCAGACTCCACTGTTTATGGGCTCAGTCCCACAATACTGTGCTTACTTCAGATGCCAGTCACAAGTATTATATGCCCAGGGTACCCATACATCTGTCTGACATGGCTACAAAGTTGGGTATTCCCACCACCCCACTCCCTTTGAGGTTCAATAATTTGCTAGAAGAATTCACAGGACTCAGGAAATCACTTTACTTACTACTACCAGTTTATCATAAAGGATGCAACTCAGGAACAGCCAAGTGGAAGAGACGCATAGAGCGAAGTAGGGAAAAGGGGATACATGGATATTCCATGCCCTCTCTAGACACATGGTTTCAGCACCTTAATGTGTTCACCAACCTGGAAGCTCTCCAAATTCTGTTCCTTAGGAGTTTTTATGAAGATTCCATTACATAGACATGATTAATTTCATCATTGGCCTTTGGTGATTGAACTCAATCCCTAGCCTCTCTCTCCTCCCAAGAAGTCTACGGGTAAGGCTGAAAGTTCTAAGCCTCTAATCACAAGGTTGGTTCCTCTGGCAACCAGTCCCCATTCTGAACCTATCCAGGGGCCCACCAACAGTCACTTCATTAAAATAAACTCAAGTATGGTGAGAGGGGCTTGTTATAAATAATATAAATAATAAAAGATGCTTTTATCACCCAGGAAATTCCAAGGTTTCTAAAAGCTCTGTGTTAAAAACTGGAGACAAAGACCAAATATATATCTCTTATTATATCACAGGGCTATTATGAATATTGTTTTTATGAGCATTCTAGTTGATGTATTTGGTTGAACATATGTATACATTTCAATTGAATGTGTACCTAGGAGTGGAATTGCTTGATTTGCTTATTTTAAAAAATATTACCTATTTCCAGAAGGAACGTGTGACTGATTAAAAGAAAAATAAATCACAGATACAATAGGGCCTTATTGTATTTCAAAAGTATTTTAAAAATTAAAAGTCCTAAAGTAAAGAAGGGAGTGTATTTTTATACAGGCCAACAAAAAATTAACTATTGTACCCAAATATAGTTCTTCCTGTTTACCTTCTTTTTGTCAAAGAACTAAAACAAACTCTTCTTCACCCCAGACACCCAAGCTGGAGGGATGGGAGACCAAGGGCTTCAGCCACACACCCCTGACATCTGCATCCAGCCCAGCAATAACCGAGCCACCACTGAAAATCCCCTGGTCTCCCCTGCAGGAATGAGGGGGGTTCCATGGGCCTCAACCACCCCCCACCTTCTTCCTCCTTTTCCTACCCTATTTTCTTCCTCCTTCCATTCTCCCCCTTCCCCCAACTGCTCCATATCTTAGAATGTAAAAAAATAATAATATTAATAAATAAACTTAATAAAAAAAATAAAACAAACCCTTCCTCTAAATGACAGATTAAAATTTATTTCTGAATTGCCATCCTACTGTATGTGCAATTTTTACTTCTGATTACTTCAGGAGCTGGGGAGCAGTCCATTATAGGGTGTGTTTTATGGCCCAGAATGTGATCTATCTTGGTGAATTCTCCACGCAAGCTTGAGAAGAAAGTGTATTCTGCTGTTGTTGGATGATGTAGTCTACAGATGTGTATTGTATTTAGCTGATTGATAGCATTGCTGCATTAAACTATATCCTTACAGGTTTTCTGTCTGCTGGATCTGTCCATTTCTAATAGGTGGGTGTTGAAGTTTCCAACTATATCTGTGGATTTCTGTATTTCTCCTTGAAGTTCTACCAGTTTTGCCTCATGTATTTTGATGCTCTGTCGTTAGGCATATATATGTTAAGGACTGTTATATCTTCCTAGAGAATTGACCTCTTTATCATTTTGTAATACCCTTCTTTATCCCTGATAACTTACCTTGCTCTGAAGTCTCTCTGTCTGAAATTAATGTAGCTACTCCCACTTTCTTTTGATTAGTGTTAGCATGGTATATGTTTCTCCATTCATTTACTTTTAATCGATAGTCTGTAATTTATATTTAAGATGGGTTTCTTGTAGATAACACATAGTGAGGCCTTGATTTTTGATCCACTCTGATAATCTCTATCTTTTTTAAAAAATTTTTATTTATATTTATTTTTTGTACCTGGCCAGTACAGGAATCAAACCCAGGACCTTGGTGTTATCAGCAAAACAATTAACCAACTAAGCCAACTGGCCAGCCCAATCTCTATCTTTTAATTGGTTCATTTAGAACATTGATGTTGAAAGAGATTAGTGATATAGTTGGATTAATATCTACCATATTTGTTATTGTTTCTATTCGTTGTCTGTGGTGCTTAATTTCAGGTTTCAACCTCACTAGGTTAAGGGATACCCAGATAGCTGGTGAAGCATTATTTCTGGGTATGTCTGTGAGGGTGTTTCCAGAAGAGATTGGCATCTAAATCAGTGAACTAAGTAAGGAAGATCTGTCCTCCCTAATGTAGATGGGCAACCCTCAATCCATTGAGGGCACAGGTAAAACAAAAGGCAGAGGAAAGGTGGATTTGCTCTCTCTTCTGGAGTCAAGACACCCATTTTCTTCTGCCCTTGGACATCAGAACTCTAACACCTCTGACCTTCAGATTCTGGGACTTGCACCAGTGGTCCCCAGTTTCTCAGTCCTTCAGTGGTTCTTAGGCCTTTTGAATCAGATTAAGTTATACTACCAGCTTCTCTAGCTCTCCAACTTACAAATGGCATATCATGGGACTTCTCAGCCTCTATAATCATATGAACCGATTCCTATAATAAATCTTTATCTATCTATCTATCTATCTATCTATCTATCTATCTATCTATCTATCTATCATATTGGTTCTTTTTCTACTTTCCTTTGCTATACAGAAACGTTTTAGTTTGATATAGTCCCATTTGTTTATTTTTTCTTTTGCTGCTTTTGCTTCTGGGCTCATGTTCATAAAGCCTGTGCCCAGAACTAATTGCTGAAGTGTTTCACCTATATTTTGCCTTAGTAATTTCACAGTTTCACGTCTTATACTTAAGTCTTTAATCCATTTTGAGTTGATTCTAGTGTATGGTGAGAGATACATATCTAGTTTCTTTCTTCTGCATATAGATATCCAGTTTTCCCAGTGCCACTTGTTGAAGAGACAGTCTTTTCCCCAATGTAGATTTTTGTTGCCTTTGTCCAATATCAGATGGCTATAAGCCTGGGGGGTGATTTCTGGGTTCTCAATTCTACTCCACTGGTCCGAATGTCTATTTTTTTACCAGTACCATGCTCTTTTGGTTACAATAGCTTTGTAGTATAATTTGAAGTCAGGTAGTGTTATGCCTCTGGCTTTATTTACTTATTTATATATTTATTTGTTTGTTTGTTTGTTTATTTATTTATTGTTCAGGATTGCTTTGGCTATTCAGGGTCTTTTGTTGTTCCATATGAAAGGTAAGATTGTTTTTTCCATTTCCATGAAGAATGTCATTGGTATTTTGATGGGGATTGCGTTCAATCTGTAGATCATGTTGGGTAGTATAGACATTATCACAATGTTAATTCTTCCAATCCAAGAGCATGGAATGTCTTTCTATCTTTTTGTGTCTTCTTTAATTTCCTTCAGAAGTGGTTTGTAGTTCTCATTGTAGAGGTCTTTCAACTCCTTGGTTAAATTGATCCCTAGATATCTTATTTTTTTATGACAATTGTAAATGGGCTTACTTTCTTTATTTCTGTTTCTGTTAATTCATTATTTGAGTATATAAATGCTACTGATTTGGGGGTATTTATTTTGTATCCTGCAATATTACTGAAGTTATTAACTAGCTCTAGTAGTTTTTTGATAGAGTCTTTAGGTTTTTCTATATATACTATCATGTCATCTGCCAATAGAGAAAGTGTGACTTCATCTTTTCCAATCTGGATTCCCTTTCTTTCTCTTGCCTGATTGCTCTGTCTAGTACCTCCAGTACTATGTTAAATAGAAGTGGTGAGAGTGGGCATCCTTGTCTTGTTTCTGTTCTTGCAGGAAAGCCCTTCAGTTTTTCCCATTCAGAATGATACTGGCAGTGAGCTTGTAAATAGCTTTTATTGTGTTGAGATATTTTCCTTCTGTACCTAATTTGTTAAGAGTCTTTATCATAAAGGAATTTTGAATTTTGTCAAATGCTTTTTCAGCATCTCTTGAGGTAATCATATGGTCTTTGTCCTTGAGTTTGTTGATGTGATGTATCATATTTATTGACTTTCGTATGTTGAATCATCTTTGCATCCCTGGGATGAATCCCACTTGATCATAGTGTATAATTTTTTTAATACGTTGCTGTATTCTAATTGCTAATATTTTGTTGAGGATTTTAGCATCTGGTTTTTGAGAATTACTTTATTCTTTTGGTTGCATCAGAGTCTCTTGGGTTTTTGTATTTCTGATATCTCTACACCGATGTCTGGCTATCTGGTAGAGCAGTGCTTCTTCTACCTCTCTGGAGTGGGCTTTGAAGAGAGAGATGTCCTCTTCTTTTTCCCTTCTCCACTGGTGACTCTTCTTGTGTCAATGTAGTCAAGCATCTGGCAGGCTGCCTGCATGGGAGCTGTGGTTACTGCTGTGGTGTCGCCACTTTCGTGGCAGCTGTGGTTGTGTCGGTGGCTGTCGTGGGCCTCTTACACAGAAGTGATGGTTTTGGTGTGCTTCTTGCCTGCTTCTGAGCAGAGGGGTTGCCCTTGGTTCATGTTGTAGGACTCTGGTCATACTCTATTGCCTGCCTCTGGGTGGAGGGAGCTGCCCTCGGACCCCCTTGAGTTTTTGACTCTCTGACTTTTCCACATTAAGCCTCCAGCAATTTGCCAACTGTAAATCTGGTTTCCTTATTCCAGCACTGGTTCCCATAGAGGTTGCTACTTATGGGCTTCTGTTCTGGTAAGTTGTGATTCTCTATATTTCCCTATCAATCCCTCCAATTTGGGGCAGCAGCAGTTTGCCTTGTGACCTCACTTCTCTTATGGATCTAAGAAGAGTTGTTGATTTTTTGGTTTGTTCAACTTTTACTTGTTGTTAAAATGGAGTGGTGACTTTCAAGCTTCTTACATGTGGGAACAGAAACCAGAAGTCCAGGAGCAGATTATTATATATATTGTGTAGTTACCATAAGGTGGTTTATATTTATGCCAAATAAATTATCACACAGTAAACATAGTTATATTTTATTATAAAATAATATAGTTATATTTTATTATAAAATCATACAGTAACCGGTCTATACTTAACTTAATAGTATTATCTCAAGGTCAATTTCCTGGTTTTGACAGTGTGCTGTGGTTATGTAAGATTTTATCATTGGAGGAAGCTCGGCAAAGGCTACTCTGTATTATTTTTGCAATTTCTTGTGCGTCTTAAATTATTCTAAAGTAAAAGGTATTAAATAAAAAGAAATAATAAATTTTTGATTACCCATTTCCCTTTACCTTAATAGAACACCTTTATATTGCATTTTTCCTTCTATCTTTGTGCCCATAAAGTACAATTTTATGATCTACTCTTTTCCATCACCTAATAGATTGTAAATATTACCTCAAGTTTTCATACTAATTTTTTCTAATGGCTGCACCAAGTTTAATTCACCCTGACCACTGGATATTTAAGTTGCTTCCAGTTTTCAGACTAAGGTAAACCAGAGCCATAATGCAGTTAACACAAGTCTCTTCAGGGAGGAGAAGTCAGGCAGAATGATACTGAGTTTTGTGCGTCTCTGCAGTATCCACCTTATAAATGCTGGCTCCACTCAAAAAAGGGAGGATGCACTGGCTGAGCTACCTGTCCTGCAAAACAGCTGCCTGGTTCTTGCCAGTTAAGCCCACTGCAAATTTTATTGCAACAATTTTTTAAATTTGTATTATGGGAACTAGTCTGTTCGCAAAAACCTCCCTAGTCCACTAAAGACAGGAACCTAGTATTTCAGATAGATATCACCTATCAAATGGCCAAAGCGCATGTCCTCTGACCCAGCAGTTTCCTCAATTCTAGACATTCATCCAGCTGATGTCATCAGCCCTCTTCTAAATGTGACATATATGTGTGATTATTCTAGGCAGCAATATTGGTAAGAGCAACCAAGTAAAAAAGACAAAAAGGGAAAAAAAAAAAACAGAAATTTATTTTCTCACAGTTCTGGAGGATAGGGAGTCCAAGATCAAGGTGCCAGCACTTGGTGTCTTGTGAGGGCCTTTTCTGCATCCTCAGGTGGCAGAAGGAGAAGGGTAAGAAAGCAAGCTAGCTGAATGCTGTAGGAAGCCTCTTTCATAAGGGCTTTCATCCCATTGATGAGGACAGAGCCCTTATGGCCTAATTACTCCTTACAGGCCTGACCTCTTGATATTATCACATTGGCAACATCTGAATTTAGGAAGACACATTCAAACGATAGTGTTATGACTCCTAGAGAGTGTTCTGACAGGAAATGCAGAAAAGAAAGCCAGTGGGAAAGGCCATTCCAAGGTGACAAGAGAGCAGGGGACTTGTCCACACTGCTCAATCCTATGAGACACAAACTGGAGGACTATGGTAAAGAGCTGACATGAGAAAGCAAGAACAACTGCAGCACCACCGCAGGTCCAGCGGTCTTTCCTCAAGGGAATCTGAGCAATCGTGATGGGGTGGAGCTGGCCAGGCTTCAGCCCAGTGCACCTGGGTAAGGTAAATGTGTGCAGGGAAAGTACAAACACACCTTTTTATAATTGTGTGAAGGGGATGTTCTTTTTAGGTATGCACCAAAAACCACAAATCCCCCACTAAAATGTCTGGTTGTCAATTTCTCTGTGCAAATCTCTTTCAGTTTTTGCTTTCTCTATTTCAAAGCCATGCTGATTTTTAGATCTTTAGTGTACATTTTTACTTTTGTCATCATCCTTATTTATGCTTTTCACTTTAAATTTTATTTTTTTGTCATTATTGCTACACCAGCTCTCTTTTGGTTAATATTTGCATGGTAACTCTTCTTCCTTTTTCAGCTTCATATATGTATTGTGATTACTAAAATATTTGCACTGATGTGTACCACTTCATATTTTATGTTTACCATCCTTTTCCTTTGCTTCTTTTTTTTTTTTTTTTTTTTTTTTTTTTTTTTTTTTTTTTTTTTTTTTTTTTTTTAAAA
>NW_007735914.1:58744-68459 GCF_000696425.1 Galeopterus variegatus
CGGTGTTGCTCCCGCGCCTCGCTCAGCCAGTGAGCGGGAACCGGTCTGTATGTGGGATCCGAACCCTCGGGAGGGAGCGCCACCGTGCTTCCCAAGTGGCGCACTATCCAGTGCACCACCGGGCCGGCCCCCTTTGCTTCTCTTGTTCTTTTCTGTCTTCTGCTATGCTAATAATATTTTATATATTCCCTTTTTTCGATCATCTGTCCATTTGGAAGCTTTATTTTTTTTTAACAGTAGCTGTAGTGGATTGAATTATGTCCCCCCAAAATCCCTAAAGCTTGAATTGTGTTCCCAAGTTTTATGTATTAGAAACTTAGCCCCACTGTGACTGTTAAGAGGGTGGGAGATCCTATTACGGTAATTGAAAGGTGGAGCCTTGAAGAGGTGATTAGATTGTAGGACTGTGCTATAGTGAATGGATTAAAAATGGTGATCAAGGGTGTGATTCTGAGGGCTTTAAAAGAAGAGGAGAGTCTGTCTTTCTTTCTCTCTTTGCTCTCTCTGCTTCCACCATCTTGCAGTGAGAGACCCCTGGGTCACTGTCGCCACCACCAGATGGACTTTGGACTTCCCAGCCTCAGAAACTGAAAGCAACAAATATCTTTTTTTTTTAAATCACACAGTGGCAGGTATTTTGTTATAAGCAACAAAAATGGACTAATACAGTAGCCCTTCAAATATTACCATGCACAGTTACCTGTACATTTTTTCTAACAATTATTCAATATGTCTCACTTCCCACAGACAATGACCTTAGTGTACTTTACCCATTGAATACTGCCCAACACTCCCTTCCTCATATTGTCATGGTTTTTCAGAATTTGAGTTTTACCTTTCTTATACCCCAAAAGAGGTGGGGGGGTTGTTAGTTTTATAGCCAATAGATAATTAATTTTACCAATTGACTGTAAATACTCACTTTTGTTTTTTATAGCCCATGATCTTGTGTGGTGTTAATTTTTTTTTTTTTACTTTCTCAAGTATATCTTCTTAAGTTATTTTAGAGAGGATCTGAAGATAACAGTTGCATGACTAAAAATATTTTTATGTTACCTTCATTCTTGAAAGACAGGTAAGCTTATTTTTCCCCTTAGCACCTTGAAGGTATTTGACCTCTATTTCTTTGACCTTTGTTGTAGCTATGAGAACTCTGCTGTCTAGCCATAGTCCTGAGTACTAAGCAGTGGATCCCCTCAACACTGCCCTCAGTACCTTTTTAGAAGCAAGATAAAATTACATACAGTGAAATGCATAGATCTTAAGCATACAATTGCATAAGTTTTGATAAATGTCTACCTCTATGTAACCACCTCTCTAAGGAGCATCTAAAACAGCTCTATCACCCTGGAGCCCAGGACCACAGTGCATTTTATGATTGTTGGTTCATCCTTGCTCTTCTGCAGTCTCATTGTGATGGGTTTAGATATGGATTTATTTTTATTTATCCTCTTTGGACTTGAAAATGCCCTTTGACTTCAGGAAATGTGGCTTTTCTCAATTCTAGAAAATTTTAAACTATCGTTCCTTCAAAAGCTATTCCTCTGCCATGACCTCCATTCTCTTCCCCCGTATTACCTGTTCGTTGACTATCGGAGTCATTGGTCTATCATCTATATCTCCACTGATTTTTCATATATATATATATATATATATATATATGTGCATTTCACATATTTATATAAAATTATTTTAATGTCTCTTTCTATCTCTGTTCCACATCTGAGTGAATTCCTTACTTTTAGCTTCCAATTCACTGATTTTTCTTTCCTTTATTGAATTTTTTGACTATATTTTTATTTGCAAGATTTCCAGTTATGTCTTTATTATATTCACCAACTCTTATTTTATTTATGCTTGTTTTGTATTATAATGCTTATTTTTAAAGATCTGACTCTTTAGTTTTTCCCATTTTTTATTATGAAAATTTTCACACTCATAGAAAAGTTGAAGGAATACTAGAATAAACACTCATAATTCTACCACCTACAATCAATGACTGTTAACTTTTAGCCATAATTGATCTTTCTCTCTCTTTCTCTTCTCGTATATGTCTTGTTGAAATATTCTGGCTTGGCTATGTTATTTTGGTTTCCACTTTTTATATTTAACTGTAGCTGGTATGTGTTTGGAGCACAGGGGGTGATCAGAGCATGAACACATCACTGTATTGACTAGAGTTCTCCAAGCCATTGTTTTAAAATAGTCAGGGAGGATTCTGTGCTGAAGTAGTGAACTTTATTTGAATAACAATGCGATGGTGATGTTGAACTACTGGAAGTGTCTCAGCTAGTGACTACCAAAAGCACATGCTATATATTTTGGATAATCATTTGAGATTAAAATGTGTAAAATTTCTTGGAATTCTATACCCATTCTCATGTCAATGCTGTCTTTATATGTCTTGTACGTGTGCATATGTTTTATGCATAAATTGGGGAGGGAGGTGATAGGAAGGAAAAGGAACTGGAGAGTATTTCAAAAAAGGAGCAGGTGTGAGAGTGGAGCAGCTAGACTGTCATTCACAGCTGGTCAGAGTATCAGCTGGTATGCCCACTTTGTAAAACTGTTTAGCAGTGTTCACTAAAGCTACTACTCCTATCCTATGACCCAAGTAATTCTACTTGTGGGTATAAATGAGTGGTTAAATCCACTAAGACACACATGCTAGCATGTTCATAGCAACTATGGTCATAATAGCCAAATACTAGAAAAAAAACAAATATCCGTTAATGAGAGAAAGGCTAAACAAATTGTGGTATGTTCTCGCAATGGAATATTACACAGCAACAAAAAATGAAAACTACCGAAATAAGGAAGTTCGTGGATGAATCTCAAAATCATTATGTTGAATGAGAGAAGCCAGTCACACCAAATATCCGTTAATGAGAGAAAGGCTAAACAAATTGTGGTATGTTCTCGCAATGGAATATTACACAGCAACAAAAAATGAAAACTACCAAAATAAGGAAGTTCGTGGATGAATCTCAAAATCATTATGTTGAATGAGAGAAGCCAGTCACAAAAGAACATGCAACGTATGTTTCCCTTTGTCTGAAGTTCAGAAACAGGCAAAGAGTAATCTATGATGATAGAAATCAGAGTAGTGATTACCTCTGGTGCGAGTCTAGCATGAACTGGGAAGAGACCTCAGAGAACCTTCTAGGGTAATGGAAATGCTCCCTTTCTGGGACCGAGTGACAGTTATATATGGATGTTTACATACGTGAAAATTCCTGGAGGCATGCACTATACATTATTAATAGCTTGAAAGCAAGAAAGTAAGAAAGACAGAGGAAGAAAACGAAGAAGGAAGAGTGATGGAGAGAGGTAAAAAGGGAGAAAGGATGAGAGAGAAACAAAGAACCAAACCCAGGAATGTGTCCTCCCTCAGCTCCTGGGGCTGCTAAGAGTGGTTAATCCAGCAGTTCATGTCCTAAATAAGGAACGAATGTTAAAAGAAGGACTAATTTGAAAACAGGAGACTAATATGCTATTATAAAAGCACTGGGCCTCATAAATACTGCCAGTGCTAATGGCAGGGCCAAAACAGGGGCATCATTTATCAAGTGGTCAGAAAGAAAATGGAGCTTCTTCATTTGTTTCCCTGTATCATCATCTGAAATTCATACTTGGTGTCGCCGAGTATAAGCGATACTGACTCTGCACTAATCTGCACTAATAGTGCTGTCTTATGCTGCACCAAGTCCACATTTGCCAGGAGCTAAACAGATGCCATGAGATGATTTGTTGCTGCTGCTGCTGCTTCAGAAGCTCAGAAGCAATATGGAAGCATAGCAATAAGGATAGTTTCGTCTGGGAATGACAGAAAACTGCAAATGACAGTAGCTTATTGTGGTGGCTAATTTTGTGTGTCAACCTGACTAAGGGATGCCCAGATAGCTGGTAAAACATCATTTATAGGTGTGTCTGTGAGGGTGTTTCCAGAAGAGATGAGCATTTCAATCAGTAGACTGAGTAAAGAAGTTCACTCTCACCAATGGGGGTGGGCATTGTCCAATCCACTGAGGTACTGAATAGAACAAAAAGGTGGAGGAAGGATGAATTTGCTTCTGTTTGAGCGGGAGCACCCATTTTCTACCGCCCTTGGATATCGGCACTCCTAGTTCTTAGGTCTTCAGACTCAGACCAGGACTTATGCCTTCTGACTTAGACTAAATTATACCACCAGATTTCCTGGTTCTCCAACTTGCAGATGGTTGATTGTGAGACTACTTAGCCTTCCCAATTGTGTAAGCCTATTCCTATAATAAATCAGTACCCAGCTACATATCCTATAACTAATAGGATATATAGAGAGAACATATATGTGTGTGTTATGTGTGTGTGTGTGTGTGTGTGTGTGTGTGTGTGTATCCTCTTGGTTCTGTTTCCCTGGAAATAGAGAGAACATATATGTGTGTGTTATGTGTGTGTGTGTGTGTGTGTGTGTGTGTGTGTGTGTGTGTATCCTCTTGGTTCTGTTTCCCTGGAAAATCTGACTGATACACTTATATAAGATAGAAATTTATTTTTCTCTCTCACAAAATAAATCTGGAGGCAGACAGTCCAGGACTGGCAGGGCAGCTCTGCAAAGTCGTTGGGAACCTAGCTCTCTGAAGTTCTCTGTTCTTCTGTCCATAGAATGATCCTTGTCCTCATAATCCAAGGCCTAGCCATCACATCCATATTCCAGACTACCTGGAGAAGCAAGGAACTAAGAAAGATATGCTTCTGTTCTTGAAGAAATATCATACAACACTTCTACTTAACTCATTGATAAAAATGTAGTCATATGGCCACACCCCGCTGGGAACTTGGGAAATGTAGCCTTTTAGTGCATCACATGTTTGTCCTAAATAAAATCAAGCTTTTATTATTAGGGAGAAAGAAGAGACTGTGATAGGCAATCAGCAGTCTTCCACAGAAGTCAATATATACAAGGAGTTTACAACCATTTCCTCCACAATACATATTCTTGTCTATCGATAGAATTAGATATTGTTTTAAAAACTCTTTGTGGCTCCCCATATTTGGAAAAGATGCTCTTTTTTGTTTTGTACTTAAGCTGAGTCTGTAGAGTTGAAGCTAGGCAAATAATTGAGGAAATTATCTTGTTAACAGTATTGAGAAAATAACTTCTAGGTCTTCATGTTAGTACTCACAAAAATCTTAAAGATCAAGTTATGCAGAGAATTATTCAATTTTTCAATGAATTTTGGATAATCTGTATCACAAAAAACAAGACACCCCACTCATGATTAAGGACAAAGGGCATATGAGGAAGGCTTAGTTTGCATTATTTTCCTACTATTTGAAAGAATTTTTACCATCTACCTATATCACCTTTTCAAAAAACATTATTTGAGAAAAAATGTGTGAGCTGATTAAGAACCAAGGCCAGCTCATTTCTATTCATATGGGGAAGAAGCAAGATTTGGGGGACTTGGGGACAATGAAGCCCAAAATCAGCAAAACTCTATGTCCTCCCACTTTTAAAGGTTCACACCTTTAAAAGGGAAATGTAGCTTTGAAATGATGGTAATGTTGCTTTGGCCATGCCTATTATTTTAAATAGAACCCATTTGTTCTCCTCATGACCCATAGTTATAGTTTAATAAAACCCTAAATCTAGAGACTCTGGTGTTCCCTCTTTCTTCAAGGAAACAGTCCTTGGTGAGACAAAGAACAGGCTTAGATTTGGTTGTAGTTGACATCTCAGTAGTGGCTATTTACGATTCTTCTATTACGCCTATTCTAAACTCTACTATCATTTAAGCAAATTTACTTTCAACTCTCCACTGAGTTCACCAAAGACAAGTAATCCTTCTGCAACTGGCAGGGCTGAAGATTAAGCCACCCTGGGCAATTAAGCATATCCCAAGGTTCAGCTGGTGTGCTGTAGTTTACATTCATTACAGCCATTTAGCAAGGTTCGACAGCTTACACCCCTGCTCTGAATGAGGATTTGTACCCTTCATTAGCATTCCTGTATCCAGCTAGGATGATGTGGCATATAGCACTGTCAGGCTGCATCACAGCATTATGAGATTAGGGCTGCAAATTTCACCCTTCTGCCACTATTGGAACCCTGTAGGACTTGGCCTCTGTGAGCAGCTGTGCCAGCCTTTGAAGGGATAGCTGGAGTGGGTACCAGTAAGGAAATGTAAACAACCAGGGTTGATTAGCATGGTTATAAAATTTGAAATTCGGGATTCGGTTTTTAATCAGGACCCAAAATGGGTGCAAATGAACATAAATTTTAGGGTCTTTAATTGGTATCATTTTAAAAGGGAGGTACAAATATGGTAGCAATTTGGAATATCAATTAACTATTGCTGAATAATAAAAATCCTCAAAAAAAAAGTTCAGCAGCATACTCATAGAATAAAACACTTCTTTAGCTCACAAATTTTGGGGTTGGCTGGGCAGTCTAGCTGATTTCAACGGGGCTAACTCACGTGTCTGGATATAGATGGATCCAGCCTGGGCTAGGCTGGTGTGACCCAGCTCTGCTCCACCTGATTCTTAATCTCCTCCTGGGAGAGCTGGTCAGCCTAGGCATGTTCTTCTCATGATGATGGCAGGAATGAATGAGCAAGATTTCACAAGTGCTGTCCAAGGTTTTTTTGTTTCTCATCTGCCAATATTCCACTGGCCAAAACAAATCAAGTCATGTGAAAGTACACCCATGCACTGCGAAGTTACATGGGATGAAGAATCTGATACTATCTACCAGATAGGACAAAGAGACTTGAAATTAAACCCCTGGAAAATGGTGAAGAAAGGAAATGGGCTAATAAATAATTAGGTACTTCATTTTTTAAAAAAATCACTAATAGAAGGCTGCCGCCTACCTTTAGGACTTAGAGGATCCTGGAATATTAAAAAAATAAAAAAATCACTAATAGAAGGCTGCCGCCTACCTTTAGGACTTAGAGGATCCTGGAATATTACAGCAGGAACTGAATTTAGGGTCATCTAGACAAGGTGTCCTTAGCCCTCCCGAGATCTGGATTCTTCTAAAACATACAGCATTTTACAAGCATTCTATGGACTCTCTGAAAGCCATGTGTGAGCCCTCTGGAAATCCAAAAGCCCGGGTTAAAACTGTATTCTAGGGAAAACTCATTGTTAAAGGTAGCGAAACTGAGTTACATTATGATTTCCTTATGTTCAAAGAGACCTTTCAGCTGGTATAAAAATTATGCGTTTAGTTGAATTTGGTATTGAATTGAAGTGAAAGAACCTCCTAAAGCATCCTTCACAAGGTGTAAAATCCCTACTCCTTCCTATGGCCTTCAGGGCCCTCCAAGGTCTGGTCCCTGCCCACCTTTACAACCTTGCTTGCCTCTCCCTTCCCTCTTGCATCAGCCCAGCCAGACAGGCTTCTAGAGCACTGCTTCTTGCACTTGCCAAGTTTGGGACCCATGCAATTGCTGTTGCCTCTGCCTGGGCTGCTCTTTTCCTGCATATTCACACTGCTCTCTCCCTTTCTTCATTTAGGATTCCATCCAAATGAAATGTTGTTCCCTGAACATCAAACTTAAAATGCCACTCTTCAATCACTATTGCTTTATTTATCATTTTGGTCATTTGTTTTTTCCTCCTCCCCCGGTGGGTAAAGCTACCTGGGACTTTATTTTGTCCCCAATGTATCCCCAGCATCTAGCAGCAAGCCTGAAACATAGCGGGCACTTGAATAGATATCAAATGAGTGAATTGACATGTTACACTATAAGATATATGTCCACAGAGAAACCCAGAGAAGAAAACATACCAAAATACATTGCACAAACCAAATCATTAGAGAGATTTTATACAGCTCAGTCTTGCAAAGAGAGTGGAGCCCTTCCACTAGTCTTATGGACAACTCTCACTTTAGAATCTTAATGTTTACTATCGAAATAAATAATGACAATTCATCAAATCAAACTATTAGCCGTAGTTAATTATCCATACCAAGGATTTTATAGGGTTTTTGTTATGTAGTAATAGATTTGTTGGTACAAGTGGGAATGTTGTCTGAAATAAAGCTTTGGAGTAAGAACTTGTCATTGATAGATCAAAGGGTATGTTGGTCCCTTTACAGTGGGTGCTGTAAGGCTCAGCTTCTTGGTGTATGGCTTCCTTCTGTATCACCGTTCTAAGATTTGGAGCATCTTACAAAACACTGAATAGAGATGGTGAGTTGGCTGTGAAGAGCTTAGAAGCTGTCCTTAGCAGTAATTTATGGAGGCTCTGATTTCAGAGGTTAACGAAGATTTGCTTTGGGTTTATGTGCCATTTTCCAAACTCATTCTGAACTGACAGATAAATGTGTAGCCCTCTTTGCTGGCGCCTTTTATGGGTAGGTGCAGCTGGATGAAAATCAGTCACAAAGGAGATCCCGGTGTTATCATTAATGGTGACTTTGTGTAACAGATGTTGTCTACATATTAGGGGAGGCTGCTTAATTTGTCTCTTACAAACATGAAGCCTCTTAAAACTATTATGTACTAAACATTGTCTGGAAAACTCCGTTCTTTTGTAATACAGCCCTCCTTCAGGAAAAGCAGCAGTTTAGAATTAAAAGAATAAAAGAGAGACTCAAATGAAGGAATACTATGTCCATTACATTTCTGTTCATCATGATTACAGTAGAGACAGACGGAAAAAAAAGAAAAAGACACGATGGTATTGTCAAGGGAAAATACACATATTAAAAACAAAAGTCTAAATGAATAGGTACTGAGCAAGCAATGAGAAATTAAGGCAGAATGAGGTTTTGCCTCCTGTCATTTGTGAGCAAGCATCCCCATTGACTTACTGCCTAAGAAGAGCATAGTGAGTGACAAAGAGTTAGAAATCTTGCACATAATGGTAGGAAAGTGATTTCATCCCACTCACCATCTGGTCAGCTCAGCCTGTTTTTCAGGCAAAAGATTAGTCATTTGTCAGGTACATTAAGCCCCAATTCTCCACACAACCCACCACACACACACACGTGTGCACATACACACACACACGAGTTGTGATAGTCCTACACCATGTTTCTCTATCTTTTCTTCCTCTACAAATATGTATAAATTCCATTTTTATTTTGGGGAATCTTTGGGGAAGTTATCCATAGCATCAAACAAATAGTTTCCACCCTCTTCTCAGTACATAAAAGGAGATTTTCATAAGATCATGAAAAGAAGGTTGTGTACAGAGCATTTGTACATTGGTATAACCATTTTGTAAAGAAATTTGGCAATTTTTATCAAGACCTAAAAAGACTTCAAACATTGTGCCCAAAATTTTAACTTCTGGAAATCTACTCTTAAAGAATTCCAAAAAAGGCACATCACAAAAATACATATTTGCAATAGTAAAAATGGCATTTTTATAATAGTAAAATTGGAAGCAAACCCAAATCCTTACATTAGGTTACATTTAAATTATTATAAATTACCTAATAAAATTAAAATTATGGCTATTAATACTATGTAATAACGTGAAGAAACATGCCATATATTAAATAAAAAGGGAAAGCAAAATTGTTTATATACCAGGTTAATTCAAAAAGTTCATGGAAATGTTGTATTATCTTTTAATTCTATTTTTCCGTAAACTTTTTGAAGTACCCTTGTACGGTGATTTATATCCTTGTAAACTATGAATATTTAAAAAAAAAGACTGTCAGGAAATATAACATTAAGATGTATATATATATATATATATATATATATAT
>NW_007735914.1:69459-71514 GCF_000696425.1 Galeopterus variegatus
GGCGGGAGCGCCGCCGCGCTTCCCAAGCGGCGCACTATACAGTGCGCCACCGGGCCGGCCCCTAAGATGTATATTTTTGTAGGAAAAAAAGAAGGCTATAGAATGGAAGTATGGTGCATCTGAAGAGTAATTGTTTTCCTAAGCACCAGCTAGTATATTTTAGAAGCAGTTTCCTGCATATCACATTATTTTACTATGCGCTTATCATTCCTGGCAATCCTCCTTCTCTGGCCATATTTTCAGATTATTTATTAGATTTTCAGTGTAAATAAAAGGCCCTCAACAAGGCAGCCCTATGTGCCAGCTCTCCTGGGGCACTTGGGTAGATTAGGGGAGATCCAGCATAGCAGCGCCTCCCAAAGTTCCCTGACACAAGAGAACCCCCTGCTAAAAACCTCTTGTCATTCTCCCTTCTCACAGGCCCCCATCTCTATCAAAGTCCTGTGGAAGTCCCCTTTCCCCCTTGCTCAGCCCTACCCAATAGAAGATAACCTAACCCCGCTAACCTTCCCCTACCCCAAGGCCCACTCTTCCCTGCCAGGGTCTTCTTGAAGCAGAAGAAAGGAGTGGCGTGGGCTGATACTTGTAGGAGGGTTTGTTGAGCTATGTCTGCCACCTTTCAGGTGGGGTTGGGCTCTGGTTTTAGTTGTTAGCCACTTTCTTTGGAATTAGAAGAGTGGTTCCCAACTTTCGTTGTTCATTAGAATCACTTTGAGGAGCTTTGTAAAACTACCAATGCCTGGTCTGGCCCACCAGGTATTGGTAGCAGAATCTACCAATCAACACCAATGATAGCAGAATCTCTGGAGATGGGTCTAAAAGGTTGAGTAATTTTTCAAAGGTGGTTTGAATATGTAGTCATGATCCAGAATGACTACAGTATTAATATTTAGAGCAGAGATTCTCAACTATGGCTGTACATTGGATTAACTGAAGAACTTTGAAAAATACAGATGCTGGGGCCTACTCCAGAGATTCTGATGTCATTGGCTGGGCACTGGGATTTTTTGAAAGCCCCTCCACTGCCTGTGGGAGATCCCGTTCTCTGGGGCTGGCATCGCAGAATGCTCAGGAGAAGCCTCTTGGGAGGAGGGGTGTTTCAGGCCACAGTGGGCACCCAGGCCTACTGCACCTCAGTGACCCTGCCCAGCTTTGGGCTTGGTCTCCTCTCCTGACATAAGCTTCTCCAAGAATCCTCCCTTCACCTTTACCCCCACCCAGTGTCCACCCACCTGCTTCAATCATACACTGGTCTGAAAAATAAATCTTTACATCAAACTGCATGGTTAGGGCCTTGGCTTATTGTGATGAGGAGGATTAAAAATACAGGCTGTGCTAATGGCAGAAGTTTTGTTATCCTTGGTTTACCTTCTGCATGGTAAGAATAGAGGAAGCCTATCTCAGAGCATCATGGGTCTAGTCTGCCTGTGGTTGGGTACACTCTGTCTTCATAAACACTTGGAAATAATGATACTGAATCATGGTCTGAGTATCCAATACTGCCTTTTTTTCAGCTTACTCTAAAAGGAACCCGTCTGATAACTTTTCTGGAGGTTTCTACTTACAAATTATAAAGAAAATCTAACAGGGTGCTACATGGAAGTCAAGCTCGTAAGGGCCTTCCATCTTTCTTTCTCTTTTCTGAATTCTGTTCAACCTCCAAGGTTCCCCTTCATCCACAGCCACCTCCTCCTTGAAGCCATTTCTGACATCTGTTTATGAACTCCTGTTGCTATTAGATCAGAACCACAAAAATTAATATGCATATTTTGTGTGCATGTGTCCAAATTTTCATATACACATGAAACAGAATGTTGAGTAGGAACTTTTTTCTTGCCCTAGAATTAGTGGCTGGAGAAAACAGATTTTTTAAAAAATCTATCATCTTTGATACTTTTTTATTTTATTTTTTATTTATTTATTTTTATTTATTTATTTTATTTTTATTTTGTCAATATACAATGTAGTTAGTTATTGTGTCCCTTATTTATTTATTTTTATTTATTTATTTTATTTTTATTTTGTCAATATACAATGTAGTTAGTTATTGTGTCC
>NW_007735915.1:0-12776 GCF_000696425.1 Galeopterus variegatus
TTTCACAGGAGGAGATGCAACTTAATGATGGGACCCATTATGCCTAGTGCACATAGCCCCTGGTCCCTGTTATAAAAGCAGAGTGCAAATCATTTCTAAATGCCGTGATAGAGCTATCAGTCCCCTCCCTCCAACAACCATGTGCCTTTTTTAATAATGAAATTTTCCTATTTGCTCTCTTTGCAGTGTGTGTCCCAAGGCTAAATTACAGATAGATAGGTTAGAGACAGATTACAAATATGGCACAGAAGAGCTCTAAGTGAGTATCAGCACAGGCCACGATTTCTGATTCAAGAAGGTAATGAAAAAACTCAGAACCACCCTCTGTTTGCTCAAACACACACAAGCCAGGGAACTATGAAGTCAAACTTTGGAGACAACTCTCATTCACCCGCCTGTCTCTGATGAAGCACCGTCTCTGGAACTCTGGGCTGTATATATGACTAAAGAATCCAACTTCTGGCAGAGAGCTTCGGTTGGGATGGGTACTGGCAAAGTGGGAAAGGGAGAAATGCCTACTTACTGAGAGCATTGCATTTTTCAGAAAATAAAACACTTTGACAAGTGTCTCTGACAGTTCTGAAATTTCCATCTCACTCTAATCAAAAGAACTGAGCAGGGTCTAGCCTCCATGAAGAGTAACAGTTTTAATTTGGGAAGAGCTTAAAATGACTGTCTTTTTTTTTGGGGGGGGGTTTGTTTTCCAGGGCAGGTGAAGAATAATTTGCTTCTTGCTTGGGGAAGTTCCAGAGGAAGAAAGATGTTTTCTAACTCCTCCTCATGCTTTTTCCCCCACTCTTCTCTCTGGTCTAAAATAAAAACTACCCTTGACACAGCCATGTAAAGAGCCTGTTACTGTGGACATAGTGCAACTTTCAACAATTAAATAAACTGTGAGCCTCACACATGCAACAGTCTAAGCAGTAAAAATGGAGAATGGGAAGTTCCTGCCGGTGAAAGAAATTGGACCTCATCTGCAGAGCAGGCTGTGTATTTAACATCTAACTTTGAAGCTGAAGTGTGTCATTTATGTTAAAATGGGAAGGGTTTGGCGAAATGGGAGGAGATCTGGATACGTCCCCTGTGGAAAGACCACCATGCTTGCTCATTTCCCTGTCATTTGGAAAAGTTATTACAGGCTTTTCAATGTGACATTTAAAACCTCTTCAATAATCTTTCTGAAAGTTCCAAAAATTTCCCCAATTAAATTGTCAGACCGGGAAATGTACCTGAAAAAGTTTTTCTAGTGGATGAGGCTTCAACAACCCAACTTTTGGCATCTCCATGTGCTTGTGGCCTTGGGAAGCAGAGGTAAGAGAAGGTGGGAGAGGAGGCTGGGTCCTGCCCTCAGACTCTGTAGTCTAAAGAGGAGCGTTATCATCTGAAAGCGGCATTCTTCACCCTGTCTCAGATGACGTCCAGTGAGTAATGATTTAGTTCTCTTCAGGCTCCTTATTAAAGTTACTGTAGGAAGGCAAGGGCTCCGATTCTCCCTTGGTCTAGCCACTAAATTCACGTGTGATCGTCGGCATATCAACTGAAGATAAGGAAAGGCATATCCTGAAGGCTGTTGTGAGGATTTAGTGAGACAAGTTACATCAAGTCCTGCTCCACTGCAGATTCCACACACTGAGAAGACAGCACATCCCTGGCTTAGGCTCCTGTTGCTCTCTATTCTGCAGGCGGCCACACTGTGAAGCAGGTGACAGTCTGCCATGCAGTGACTGAGTGTCTGACTGTGGACCCAAGTCTCTCCACATGTGTGTCCTAAAGTCTAGGCTCACTAAGGGCCATAGGATGTCTTGTTTCAAACTCCAGTCCAGCCTCATCATTAATAAATATGTCACTCTCTTTCTATTTTGACCTGACCCCTTGAGACAATCCACAACTTTAAGACTCCTGGATGCAGACATGGAGACCCAGTCACTGAACACCACCAAACCTCCAACATATATATAAGAAGTACAGAGTAGCCAAGGCATCTAACCAGCCCAAGGGCATCCACCCATACCCCAGAGTCCCCTTAGCTTCACAGTTCTATGTTAGTAAGTCATCCTTTCTTCATGCCACCTTACAAAGTTCCCCTTTCCAGTCTTATTACAGCAAAATGTTAATTCCCTTTCATCAGATATTTATTTTGTCTCAACCATGAAACTACTGAAATAGATAAAGAGATGAAAATTGTATGCTCTCTGTCACTAGTAAACATGCTACAAATGAGAGATACAAGGGGATAAATGATTAATACAATACAGTCTATATTAAGAATTTCAATTACAATGTGGAATTTCCTGGATCCAACTCTTACGAGCAATGTAGACTTGGACAAGTCAATTAACCTCTTTGTGATTCCATTTTATCACCTGATAAATTGATGTAATATTCCCCTTTTTATGATAGGGCTAAACAATAGATATTGTTAAATAGCAGTATAGTAATGACACTGTCTTGGGGGATTTGAGAACTTCCTAAGAAAGGAAAATGGGGGTGTCAGTCCACATGTCAGTTTAAGGAGCATATACTTACACAGACCCAGAAACAAGATCCTGGATCCAGGCTTGTGGGTTGTATAAAAGATAAGGTGGCTGACTCTTAAGAATCTTTAATGAAAACTATTAATGTAGAGGGATCTGTAAGAAATGAAATTTGGGTCAGGGATAGATACAAAAAAATAAGCTTTGAATGTTTTGAAAAAGTTGCTGCCATTTTGGGAGAAAAATGTCAACAATATAGAGGGCGTGGATATCCAAAATCTATATAAGGGTTATGGTCTGAGACCCAAAACCAAGGCTCAACACGATGTGCTGTCTTGACATCTGGTGAGATGGCCTCACATCAAGTCCTCCTCCTCAGTTTGTTCCCGTAGACAAGGAAGGACCCCTTGCCAAATAGCCCTTGGTGTCAAAGGGATGCACAATTCCTGTTTATAACCGAGCAGCTGATTCCAGTTTCCTGCCAGCTAGTGGAATGATGCAAACAAGCCAGTCATATCCTCACATGGGAAGAAGGGGACACCTGACTGCCACAGCCCCTGGTCGTTCACTCCATTCTCAGCTGTAACCCACGTGGTCCTCCTGCCCTGGGCCGTGAGTATACGTGACTCATAAACTGCTGTTGGTCTCATATGTCCACCGCCAGTGTCCAGTGTCTGGCCATCCCCATCACCCTAGGGTGAGAATCCTTCCACACCAATGCGGTGCACAGAAAACCACTAAAACAATTGTCGTCTGATGGTCTTATTTGTGTGCATTTCATGTCATTTCCTGCTTCCAAAAATATTAATTTATCTTTAAAACCTGAATGTGCACTTGATTAAAAAGAATACTGTAATGTGATCTGGAGTCAGTCAAAATGGGAAATAGAAACTTGGATTCAAAAAATGGATACAGAGATCCCCACCCCCCACTCACCCCCCCAGCCATTGCAATTGAACCCGATTGCCTAAGTGAACCCACACAAATGTTTTTCAAATATCAAGTACTTTAATTCATTGCCAATAAAAACTCTCGTTTTTCATTAAAAAGAATTTGTAAATAATTCTCAAATGCTTGGATTTAACAAACTTAAAAAAAAACATGTTTCCTAAATTATAAATTATTTCACATAGCATTATGTTGAATGCTGCTTCTGATCACATTTCTAACTGACACCTCTAAGGGGGAAAAACATCTACCTTTCTAGACCTGAAGCCTGAGGGTTTTCTTCCCCAAACGTGAGGTGGTGCTGAACATATCCTTTTCAGTTTAGTATTCCACTAAGCACCAGCATCTGATCTAACTGAATAGTTCATCAGAATTTTTCAAATGCAATGTGATTCTGATTTCTCTGTGACAATGTCAGCAAGATGAAGACCTCGGACTTCCTGTAGGTATTCTTTGCTTTGGGGACGGTGCCAGACAGAATCCAGGATATGTTAAACCAATCAAATTCACAAGAAGAAAAGCTAAGGATGAATATAGGATGTGAGATGAAGAGAGAAGCCCAGCTCTGACTCCATGCCTGCCGGTCGCCCCTGTGTGTGGGCTGCCTCTGCCCACTACCTGCAGCTGCCATGGTCTGCTGACCCTGAGACTGGCTGAACTTTATTTCATGTTACACCCTTAATATGGTTTGTATCAAGCAAAATTGTAGGTATAACCACTTTGGTCATCTTCACCAGTTTCTAGTGCAAAATAAAGTTCTATTTTCTTTCTTCATATATATTTTTTTAAAGATCCAAGTGTCAATCCCATTTATGGTTAGAAGACACATGTTCTTCTCTTTAGGTCCCCTCCTCAGGTACACCCAAGGACTCAATGGGTGCTTCTTCAGTTCAAAGAATTCATTTCTACTTACCATTGCTTCATAACATATAGAAAAAATAATAATTCACATCGATCCATAGAACTACTGCATTTATGGTCTCTAACTGTTATGAATCGTCACCAGAAGCATGTAGTCTGTCCTTTCATGCAGAGGCATCCCAACCTCTGCTGTGAAGATGTGCTTCCCCTGACAGTGCTACCTTCTTCATCTGAATGTGGGTGTGCAGAATGCCTCCCACCTCACTACTGTGCTCCACTGGGGGATGAGTTATGGCAGAAATAATAAAATTGCCCCATGACCCAATTGTTGTGAAAGATTATCCCTCATTAGTGGAGGAAGAGGCAACTATGAGTTTTTGGAACATGGGATCTTCCTTGCTGATACCCTCGAAATCTCAGCTTTGTCCACCTCTAATTCAAGCACTGCTAACCCTGATCCTTTGACTTCCTGTCTCCGTGGGTGCAGCATTTGCACCCTGACTTTTCATGTTCTAGATGAGAACCCACATACCTCAGAGGGAGCTGAAAGCATTCCTTCCCTCCACAGGGAAACCATGAGCCAACAAACAAGTCCTCATAGGACCTTGGACGTGGATATCAATTGGCTTTGAATTCAAAGTCCTGGCTGTGTAAAACAAGGGATACATAGTTTGGCTCTATGTCCATGAAAAACAAAGCAAAATGAAACAAAAACAAAAACACTTATTCCTCAGAGCTCTGCTCATGCCCCAATTCTCAGTGTCTCCATCTCAAACTCCTGCAGCCCACATTGGAATATCACCTGTGGTGACATCCATCAGAGTGCGAGAGATTCCCCAGAAGAGGCATGAGAATGAAGTGTTAGCAAAGATGACTGTCCCCAGAAAGACAAAGAATCAGCAGCCTCTTAATTTCCATCTTCCTGAAAGTTCTTAACTTAGTCCAGCAAGAATCCCTCCCCAAATAGTATATGTCCGTCATTTTGTAATAGAAATCCATAGTAAAATCATATCCACCTTAAGGAATTTACAAGAACTTTTTAAGTCTGTTAACTAAAAATGTGGTGTTCTTTTAAAGATGTTTTATATACAGACAATACATTCCACTAAAGATGTATTCTTTGCACTGTCTCTATTTTGGACTCTAATTAGATTAAAAACTATAGGAAGCCAGAAAGCCCAACCTTTTATTTTCAGTATTCTTCTCTGTGGAAACTACTATATTAACTGCATTAACCTGACTGACCTTTGGTAAACATTGATTGGATCAAATTAAATTGAAGGACAGCCTCTCTTTGTGTGTGATTTCAGCATTAAAATACACACTCTCTATGTGGGGAGCTTGGGGGCATATTTTCAGGGGCTAGAGCATCATTTTGAGAAGATTGAATATTTTCCCCTGCAAGTTCAGCAACCGAATAGCTTTACTCGTCTAGTGGGAGTGAAGGGATGTGAGACACAGAACAGCCATTGTCCAATACTAGGCTCTGGGTCAGTCAGATCACAGGTGTGTTGCCATTGCTGATATTATTGAGTTAAAGCTTGGATACAATTTGTGAGAAGAACGCCTCTGTGTGAACAGACGACGGCCATGTCTTCCTCAGTGTGCTCAGACTTAACCCATCATCTATCCCCCCAAACCTTCACCCCCTCTCCTTTACCCTATGCTGGCCCACTCTTGGGTGGTATTTCCTGTAGAGTGTTCCCACTTCTCATCCATTCTGTTCCTTCACCCCATACTCCATGCTGGAACACAAATCTCAGTCTCAATGCTGGAAACAGTTCAGTGTCTTCCCACTGTCAACAAGGTGGTCAGTGTCATGACTTTTAAATCCCTTCATACCCAGGGGTCAGCTTTCCTCTTCAGCTTCATCTCCATTTTCTTGTCTTCATACAAGTCACATGCAACTGCAGGTCATTCCTACAATGCCCTGGGTCCCTCACACTGCCCTGCATTTCTGTGTGCTGATTCCTTGAAGGGGATGTCTGTGCCATGGTTGTTTATCTGCCAATCACCTGCTCACAATTTACAACCACACGAGAATCACCTTGGGGAGGGCACCTGTCCTACACTTCCCAGACAGAAGAGTCACTCTGTCACAAAGTCCCCTCTGGACTCCTCTGTCATTGTGCTGACTTTCTTGCTCTGTACATTCATCGCCTTCCTTTTTACGTCCAGTGTACTGCAAGCTTTCTGAAGGCATCTTCAGTGCCCTGTTTATCTTCTATACTCTCTCTTCTACTTTCATTCTATCAGTAGTTGTTGTGGATAGGGCATTCATCGCCTTCCTTTTTACGTCCAGTGTACTGCAAGCTTTCTGAAGGCGTCTTCAGTGCCCTGTTTATCTTCTATACTCTCTCTTCTACTTTCATTCTATCAGTAGTTGTTTGTTGTTTGGATTATATATGCCTCACTTACCAGTCAATGTTCTCCTAATCTTGATTTCTGTCACCTACTGACCGGGAAGGGCAAGTCACGGCACCTCTTTGAACTCCAGTTTCTTCACTGCTGAAATGAACTTGCTAATACCACTCAAAATATTATAATAAAAACATAAAATATAATTTTAATATATTGTTGACCAAAGTGTTCTGTTGTTTTAAATGCTCAATATACCATTAAATTGTTCAGCAAATAATTATTGACTATATACTCTGAGCCAAGCAAGCAATGTTAATAAAAATCAGACCCACATCCCAATCTTATTTGGCATATAGCTGACTGGAAGAGAGGGACATTAATTATATAATTACAGCTACACACATATATACACACCCACACACATAATTGTAAAGGAACTGTTAGAAGGAGAGAAACTTTGCGTTACAGGAATTACAATAAAAAGGGTCATTTAGTCTTAGGGTAGGGTCAAGAAAGGCTTCCCCAAGAAACCTGATGTCTGAAGGATAGATTAAAGTTTGCTAAGCAGGCCTGGCAGGTTAGCTCAGTTGGCTAAATCATGCTGCTGTGACACCAAGGTCACAGGTTCAGAGGCTCAGATCCCTGTATCAGCCAGCTGGCCAAAAAAAAAAGAAAGAAAGAAAGAAAGAAATGTGTACAGCATAAAGTTCAAAGTTCACTGAGCACAGTGGGAAGGCTAGAAAGAATAAAATATTTTCCCTTTTCTCTCCTGTTCTGATTCTCATTTCTTATTTAGCCACAGACACCCCTTCCACACACACACACACACCCCTCTTCCCAGTACTCTAGGTCAGTTCTGTCCAATATAACTTCCTGTGGTGATAGAAATGCTTTGTCTGTATCTGCACTGCCCAACACAGAGACTACTTGCTCTTGTGGCTATCGAGCCCTCAAAATGTAACTGATGAGACTTAGGTACTGAAATCTTTATTTTATTTAATTAATTATAATTTAAACTTAAACAGCCACATGTAGCTAGTGGCTACCACATTGGTCAGTGCAGTTCTTTCTAGACTGAATTTTGTTTTCAAATCTCAGAGTCAGCTTGATTCATGATGGTTACTAACACACACTAACTCCAGGCTGTTCTGGGAAACAGTGTCAGAAAGGCATCCTGGCACCTTTTATTCAGTGACAGTGACATACCATGACTCAGATCAATCTTAACTCACTCATTCGTCTGGAGCAAATTGTCATGCCTGCCACAGCATGGCCTCAGCCTCCAATCTTCTCAGCAAGAATATCAAGTTTATTATTATGTTTTCCATTATATGAGCATTGAAAAGTAACTAGTTCTTTTCTTTTCTTCTGTGTCTCTATACACAGGAATTCACTCAGTTAACACTTGGTGGATACTCTCCATTTACATGATTTTAGGACAGACATTGAAGATGGAAAAATAAAGGAAGTAATGTCTATTCTTGAAGAGCTTTCATATTATTAGAAAAAGGAAAAATGAGTAATTAAGTCAAAACTTGGGTGGGCATGGTTAGGAGGGCTTCCTGGGAGTGACTACATGAAATGAGTTACAGAGGACAAAGCAGCCTCCATCTAATCCCTGAAGACATTGCAGCAGGTGCCCTAACTAGTTCTCTTGTGGGCTTAGGCCCTAGTTCCGTCCCCTGGTGGTAACATGTCCCATTACACACTCTTTGTGAGCTGCCTTCCCATGTCTGTATCCCCCTCTCCCATTCTTATAAAAGAACTTCATGGATCACCTTCCAAAGACACCACTTGCTCTCAAAACTTTGCCTTAGGGAATGTAACCAAAAATACAGAAATGATAATCACTAAACGTGCAATTTCATGGGCCGATAGATGTTCAAGCAGTACCAACATATGATTGCTTTTGTTTCTTTTCCTTTTCTTATTTGCCATGTTAGGACATTTAAACAGCAGGAAAAATAAATAAATAAAAGCTTTTTTTTCTGCAAGAAAATACAATATTTTGCCCCTCCCCCCGTGCAAAAAAAGAAAAAGGAAACGGGTGGATGTTACAGTATCAGTAGAGGAGACAATAATTTCCAGAAGGACAGTTATCTCCATTTGTCCTTATTTTGTCACAGTTGGCCATTTGTCCTTGGAAATTCCCTTAGGACCATTGAAGTAGAAAACGTGAGGGGCTGGAATGCAATCCAGGATAGACAGTGAAGCAGCAAATGGAAATCCTTTGATTTGAAAGGAAATGAAGTGTCTGAAGGGCTCCCAGGAGCTTCAGTGACTGTGGGTAAGGAGTGCGTTGGGTGTGTGTTGATACTCTCTTTTTGGCCCACCAGAAGGCAGCCTGAATTAGGGTGGCAGTGATAGGACTTTAGAGAAGAGAAATAATCCAAGAGTTGTTTCAGAAGCAAAAGGCTAATCTGCTGTGGACAGAAAAGGAGAAGGAGGAGTCTAGGGTTATTCCCAAGTTTCTGGTTTAGGTGATGGATGGATAATAGTGTTGTTTTACAGACTCTATTATACAAGAAAAGAAGATTTAGGGGGGGAAATAATGAGTGCCCAGGGAGATATCAGATTGAAATATTTTGTTCTGCAAGGAAATCTGCGTGTGTGTGTGTGTGTGTGTGTGTGTGTGTGTGAAGTAAAAAAGATAAGAAATTCATTATAGAATAGTGGTTCTCAGCTCTCAACCAGGAACATTTTTGCCCTCAGAGGACACTTGGCAATGTCTGGAGATATTTTAATCAGAAGGGGGGCTACTGGCATCTAGGAAGAGGTTAAAAGACAAGGATGCTGCAAATCATCCTACAGTGAACAACAAATAATTATTCAGTGTCAAAAGTCAGTAGTGCAGAGGTTGAGGAAGTTTTTTTATGCAATTAAAATCAGATAACTAAATGATACCAACTTTGGGATAAGATGCACCCAGATTAAAATTTTACATTTATCATGTACTTGCTGTGTGACCTTGAGAAGGAAATTTCTCTGTCTGGAGACTCAGCTTGTACATATGAGAAAGTGAAGATAATGCCATTGTTGCAAACACCACATGAAATTATGTATATAAATTGTTGAATGCATAGTAGGTGGTTAGGAAACACCTCCTTCCTTCTCCTTATATTTAGAAACCATAAATGGTTAATAAAGCAGGGACTCAAAAAGTAGTAACAATTTCTATTTCCTATTTTATTCACTGCATTTATTGTATTCGATGCATTTCCCATAGATTATGAGTTTATTTCTCCAAGGCCAGATGGTAAGCTCTGGGCGGCCGGGAATACTGTCATAATCAACTTATATCGCCATTGTTTTTCATGATGTCTGGGACATAGCAGATATTCAGTAAACATTTATTTAATGTATTATTAGCTATGAATGGCTGAAATAATGCTCCCACGTAAAAAAGGGACCCTTGACTCTTTACTCTCCTTGGGCTCCAATCCCACCATATCATCTTAATTACATACCTCACTTTCAAGCCTTTTAAATTATTTGATATTATGTGTCCTTTGTTTGATATCTTAAAGCCAGTGTTTCTGAAGTTGGTTTCATCTGTTTTCTCCACTAATCTTGTTTCCTAACAGAATTCTCCATCTATATTCATGAAAAGGCCCCTGCCCCATCACCTAGATGCAAAACTTTGTAGTAACCTTTGATCCCTCCATTTTGGTGGCAGCCATATCTAACGCTCACCCAGACCCATGGCAACAATGCTCATGCAGACTCCCCAAGGTAAAGTGATGCCCTGTCTGTCCCCACTGACCTTACTGCAGCCCATGAACTGAAACATGAGCCCCAAGGCAATGGCATCAGTAACCACAGGGGACTGTGACTTTAGAGAAGAGTTTGGTCTCAACATCTTGTCCGTAGCCCCTCAAGATCTGTCCCATCCTAACGTTTCTAACTCCCAAATTCCTTTCCTGTTACGTACAAGCCCTTCTCTAAATGATCTGGTCACTGTCACATGGATTGTCCTTCAGTTCTCTCTTTGCATCTGCAGTAAGAGAACTACTCTCTACTCAACAGTGACTAACAGTAACCATTTCTTTGGTAGTCTACTGGGCCAGTAAGCAGCACTGGAGACAGTTAACCACTTCTTCCTATTTGAAACATTTTTCTTGGCTTCCATGATAAACTCTCCTGCTTTTGTCCTTCCTCCCTTTCGTGCCACCTCCCTCTTTCAGCCTTCGCATGATGGTGGGCAAAAGGCTCAGTCTAGATCCCCTGGCCCTCTTTGACCACTAACTCATCTGAGATTATTTTGTTCACTTCCTTGTCTTTAGGGGTCATCTACTTGCCAAGGACTGTGATGTAGAAGCCGCTGGTTATCTTCTCAGTAGCCAGTCTCCCCTTTTATTTACAATAGAACCCTGATTTTATTCAGAGTGACAATGTGCCCAAACTTTAAATTGTGCTTCTGAGCTGCTCTTGCAGATGGGCAAAGGCCTATAGGGAAAAAAGGGAAACAAGTTATTGGGTTGAGCTTCCAGAAAAATCCCGAACCACCTCTGACAATGAAGCCAGCTTCATGGTCAAAACCACTTAATAAGATTTGTAGAGGAGAAAGATAGAAGGAGCCTGAGTCCCTGATGATACTGAGCCACTAAACCAGCTGAAGACTTTCTACTTTGGGGTACCTTTTAATGTGAGAAAGTAGTAACCTTCCTTTCTGTTTAAGACGTTGTTTGTTCATCTCTGTTCCTAGAAGCCAATGACAGTTCCCAACTGATACAGACTCCCAGTCGTATATCTACACTCCTTAACTCCATCTAGAAATACTGACTTTTCCATAAAGGTCCTCATCAATATCCAATATGCCTCTCAGAAAACATGTGGATAAAACAAATCTTTTGTTTTCTTTCTGAAGACACGATTCTTCTGCGGTCATCCCCGTCTGGGCCAATTCTACCGTCTCAGCCACTGCTCTAGACCACGGCGGTGAGGGTGAGCCTTGACTCCTCAATTTTGTTCACCTTCTTCATGGAAGTTCCACCTGCAAGTCATCACACGTTGTTCCTTGTCTCAAGCTCACCCTACATCTATTAATTTCTCCTTGTTGTCATGTGCACAGTCCAGTCCCAGCCACCGTTCTCTTCTCTTGACTAATATGACAGCCGCTTCATTCATGTCCTGTTTCCACTCAGCTTAATGATCCCATCTCCATGCAGCAGCCAGACTGCTTTTAACAGATAGGTTCTTTTATGCAATTCCTTTGCTTAAAACCCCTCAGGGCCTTTCTATGGTAGTCAGAGCCACACAGCAGCCTAAGAATTTTATATTGTGTATCCTAGACCTCATCTCAAACCACTCACCCCACAATGCTGCAACCACACTGGCCTCACTGATCGCTGGAAGACCTGCAACTCTTACTCAGCATATGTCGGTGTACCTGCACTAGCCATTTCCTCCTCCAGCAGTGTCTCTCCCTTTGATATGTGTGGGCCCAGCTCCTACTTATCAAGCAGAACTAAGGTGAAAAGTTGTCTTCTCTATGAGGCCCCCCTGACCTCTTTTGTAAAATCACCACCGTTATTTCCTATCTCATCACCCTACTTTAATTCTCTGCACACCATTTGTTATTTTGCATCTATTCTTCTTTTTGTTTATTTATTTTAGCTTATTTGATATCTTTATTTCTCTCTTTGAATGTAAGTCCCATTACAGCAGGAACCTCGTATCCCATTTGTTCCAGGAACAGAGCTATCACCTTGAGGGCACGTCACCAAATGGTTTTGATTAAATAAGTGAGAAAAAAAAATTTTATTACATTAGCCTCCTTGCCTTCAAAATCCCTCCCTCTCTCTTTCTGTATCAGTAGTAAAATGGGCTAGTCTCTCAAGTCCTATTTCCTCACCTAGGTTCCAAGTCTCTTTAGGACTGTGACAATGCTTTCTGCTCACTTATACCCCAAGTGCCCCACACAGCACCAAAACCCCACCCACACCTGCATCTGGCCACACAGAGCTCACCATCACCACACTCAGACGTGCTGCACTCTCCTGCTTCTCTCATCTTCCAGTGCTAATCTCAGTGCTACTCTCAGTGCTAATCTCAGCGCTAATCTCAGTGCTACTCTCAGTGCTACTGTCAGTGCTACTCTCAGTGCTACTGTCAGTGCTACTCTCAGTGCTA
>NW_007735915.1:12943-14608 GCF_000696425.1 Galeopterus variegatus
ACTCTCAGTGCTACTGTCAGTGCTACTCTCAGTGCTACTGTCAGTGCTACTCTCAGTGCTACTCTCAGTGCTACTCTCAGTGCTACCCTCAGTGCTATTCTCAGTGCTACTCTCAGCGCTACTCTCAGTGCTAATCTCAGGGCTATTCTCAGTGCTAATCTCAGCGCTAATCTCAGCGCTACTCTCAGCGCTACTCTCAGCGCTACTCTCAGTGCTAATCTCAGCGCTAATCTCAGCGCTACTCTCAGTGCTACTCTCAGCGCTACTCTCAGCGCTACTCTCAGTGCTACTCTCAGTGCTACTCTCAGTGCTACTCTCAGCGCTACTCTCAGTGCTACTCTCAGTGCTAATCTCAGCGCTACTCTCAGTGCTACTCTCAGCGCTACTCTCAGTGTTAATCTCAGCGCTACTCTCAGTGCTACTCTCAGCGCTAATCTCAGCGCTACTCTCAGTGCTACTCTCAGTGCTACTCTCAGTGCTACTCTCAGCGCTACTCTCAGTGCTACTCTCAGCGCTACTCTCAGTGCTACTCTCAGTGCTACTCTCAGTGCTACTGTCAGTGCTACTGTCAGTGCTACTCTCAGTGTTAATCTCAGTGCTACTCTCAGTGCTACTCTCAGTGCTACTCTCAGGGCTATTCTCAGTGCTACTGTCAGTGCTACCCTCAGTGCTATTCTCAGTGCTACTCTCAGTGCTACACTCAGCGCTACTCTCAGTGTTAATCTCAGCGCTACTCTCAGTGCTACTCTCAGTGCTACTCTCAGCGCTACTCTCAGTGCTACTCTCAGCACTACTCTCAGTGCTACTCTCAGTGCTACTGTCAGTGCTACTCTCAGTGCTACCCTCAGTGCTATTCTCAGTGCTACTCTCAGTGCTACTCTAAGCGCTACTCTCAGTGCTACTCTCAGTGCTACTCTCAGTGCTATTCTCAGTGCTACTCTCAGTGCTACTCTCAGTGCTATTCTCAGTGCTACTCTCAGTGCTACTCTCAGTGCTACTCTCAGTGTTAATCTCAGCGCTACTCTCAGTGCTACTCTCAGGGCTATTCTCAGTGCTACTGTCAGTGCTACCCTCAGTGCTATTCTCAGTGCTACTCTCAGTGCTACTCTCAGCGCTACTCTCAGCGCTAATCTCAGCGCTAATCTCAGCGCTACTCTCAGTGCTACTCTCAGTGCTACTGTCAGTGCTACTGTCAGTGCTACTCTCAGTGTTAATCTCAGCGCTACTCTCAGTGCTACTCTCAGGGCTATTCTCAGTGCTACTGTCAGTGCTACCCTCAGTGCTATTCTCAGTGCTACTCTCAGTGCTACTCTCAGTGCTACTCTCAGCGCTACTCTCAGTGCTATTCTCAGTGCTAATCTCAGTGCTATTCTCAGTGCTACTCTCAGCGCTACTCTCAGTGCTACTCTCAGTGCTACTCTCAGTGCTATTCTCAGTGCTACTCTCAGTGCTACTCTCAGTGCTAATCTCAGCGCTACTCTCAGTGCTACTCTCAGGGCTATTCTCAGTGCTACTCTCAGGGCTATTCTCAGTGCTACTGTCAGTGCTACCCTCAGTGCTACTCTCAGTGCTACTCTCAGTGCTACTCTCAGCGCTACTCTCAGTGCTACTCTCAGTGCTACTCTCAGCGCTACTCTCAGTGCTACTCTCAGTGTTAATCTCAGC
>NW_007735915.1:15608-18404 GCF_000696425.1 Galeopterus variegatus
GCTACTCTCAGTGCTACTCTCAGCGCTAATCTCAGCGCTACTCTCAGTGCTACTCTCAGTGCTACTCTCAGTGCTAATCTCAGCGCTACTCTCAGTGCTACCCTCAGTGCTATTCTCAGTGCTAATCTCAGCGCTAATCTCAGCGCTACTCTCAGCGCTACTCTCAGCGCTACTCTCAGTGTTAATCTCAGTGTTATTCTCAGCGCTACTCTCAGTGCTACTCTCAGTGCTAATCTCAGTGCTACTCTCAGTGCTACTCTCAGTGCTAATCTCAGTGCTATTCTCAGTGCTACTCTCAGTGCTATTCCTCTTCTCTCTTACCCCACCTAAGTCCTCCTGCGTGTACTTAAAAACTCATTTCAAACATCAGCAAAACTTCCTCTCATCCTTTCAGCAAGATAGTCACTGGTTTCTTTGATTCAAATGTCATTTTTCATATACTCTTATTGTTCTGTATCGCAGTAGTTTGCATGCCCACCTTTTTAACATGCCTCTTTACTTCTCTAACCTGATAGAAAACTCTTTGAGGGCAGAGACAAGGCACCACCCATTTCTCCAGCCCCATCTCCTGGAACAATTTCTGTCTCATGAACTCCAAACGTTTTCGTTGACTGTTGTTGGGTGCTCATGTTCTGGTTCATGTTTTTTCACAAGATTTTATTGAAATATTCACATTTTTTATAGACTGAATATATCCCCAGTGATTCTCTTAAGAGAACCTCATTTCTCCAAGTCTATTTTTCTGTGATATCCATTTTTCTGATACCTTGTTTTTGGACCACTGCATGAAAGAGGATCCATTTCTGGGTTAAGGGTGGTGAGTGAAAAGGAGGAACACAGGTTGCTCTTTCTTTGCTCTTTAGCCATAAAACTCAGAATAAACTGTGGTGTGATTCCATGAGGTACAGAATAGAAAATGAATCACATGTTTTTCATCATTTCCAACAGGTGGACACTGAGCCAGGGCTTGTCAACCCTGGCCGAAAGAATGTCTGTCCCAAAAAAGAGCTGCACTCACTGAGGTCACGCAGCCACAGCACAGAGCCTTAGAAACCTCAATTTTAGGGCTGGAAGGAGATTTCAAATTCATGTTGCCTCATCTCCTCATGCGCAGGGGAGGTGCCCCAGAAGGAAGTGAGGACCAAACTAAAGTTAGTTTAAACTAAAATTGTTTTGTGTGATTAACCCACTTGGAAGATCACTGGTGGAATCTGAACCAGAAGCCAGTCGACTGTCCCGTCCAGCACCCCTTCTACAGCATCGTGCTGCTTACCCACGACCTCCCGATAACCCTGTCTCTCCATGGCTCTCCGCACATCCCGTGTCGACAACCTAATTGAACTTTGGAGTGTACTGTTAGTCCTTCAGTTCTCTTTTTTCCATGCTAGACTATAAGTTCTTAACAATGAACACCATGTGTTTTCTTCGATGTTCTCAGTGCTACTGTCAGTGCTACTGTCAGTGCTACTCTCAGTGTTAATCTCAGCGCTACTCTCAGTGCTACTCTCAGGGCTATTCTCAGTGCTACTGTCAGTGCTACCCTCAGTGCTATTCTCAGTGCTACTCTCAGTGCTACTCTCAGCGCTACTCTCAGTGCTACTCTCAGTGTTAATCTCAGCGCTACTCTCAGTGCTACTCTCAGGGCTATTCTCAGTGCTACTGTCAGTGCTACCCTCAGTGCTATTCTCAGTGCTACTCTCAGTGCTACTCTCAGGGCTATTCTCAGTGCTACTGTCAGTGCTACCCTCAGTGCTATTCTCAGTGCTACTCNGTATTTTCTATATAGTTTAGGGAGAAATATGTCTCTTTGACTCTAAATAAAGTAAAAGGAACTAACATAAATTTCTCCATAAACCCACAGTTCTCACCCTGGAAAAACATAGTGGGTAGAGTTATGGTCCCCTAAAGATGTCCATGTTCTAATTCCTGAAACATGTGCATGTGTTACGCCACATGGCAATTTTGTAGATGTGATTAAACTTAAGAGATGAAATGTAGAGATTATCCTGCATTATCTAGGTGAATCCTAAAAAGCTGGGAGTCTTTCCTAGAGTTGGTCAGAGTGAGACAGGACTAAGGATAATGGTCAGAGAGATGCATTGCTGCTGGCTTTGAAGACAAAGAAAAGGGACATAAACTAAGAGATGCAGGTGACTTCTAGAAGCTGCAAGAGTAAAGCAATGTATTTTCCTCCAGAACCTCCAGAAAAATATACAGTCCTGCTGACACCACGATTTTAGCCCAGTGAGNTCCTCCAGAACCTCCAGAAAAATATACAGTCCTGCTGACACCACGATTTTAGCCCAGTGAGCATGTCAGACTGGGAGCAACCTCAAAAAACATTAAATAATAAGTTTGTGTCATTTTAAAACCACTAAGCAGCAAATAGAAAACTATTTGAGAGTAATGGAAAGAGTTGAGGGAGCCCCTCCTTGCTGGAAGGATAGTGTAGCCTGAGTGACTGTGCAGGTCCTAGGTTGAGGCCAAGCCCTGTGTCCTCATCTGGCTCTGGTTACCAAGCTTGAGCCCAGAACCACTGCAGTGTGTGAAGATGCTCCTCTTCAGACAGAGGCCGAGGCTGCAGCATGGGGCTATGTGATCAAGCAGCATGGAGCTGGGACTCACCCCTCCACCTCCACTGTCTAGTTTAGTGTCAGTGGGCACAGAGAAAGGTTTTTCAATGAATGAAAGCTGTGAGGGAATTACAGCTGATCTATAATGAAGGGAGCATAAAACTTTTAGACTGACCTTTGTCCTGAAAAGTTGGTTGATGTTGTATTAAGAAAAATCAAAACA
>NW_007735915.1:19471-23294 GCF_000696425.1 Galeopterus variegatus
CCAGTGAGCGGGAACCGGTCTGTATGTGGGATCCGAACCCTCGGGCAGGAGCGCCGCCGCGATTCCCAAGCGGCGCACTATCCAGTGCGCCACCGGGCCGGCCCAAGCAGACCCATTTCTAAGCAAAACACGGGGTAATATTTGGAGCATAAATTAGTAATTTCAATATAGCAATCTATGTAATAAAAACTGTAAATAGTGATAGCTTGTAAAAGTTATAGACAAATTCATATGTGGCCAATCGATGATTTGTTATTCCATCACGCACTCCCTGTAGGTAGGAACAGGGTCTATTTTTATGGAGGGGACAACTAAAACCATGTATATGGTGAGTAATCCATTCAAGGTCACATCATTATTTCCTGGAAAGACTGGGCACCAAAATTCAGTGGACATCGTGCAAAAATTAAAAAGAACACAGGCCTGAAATTTGAAAAAAACAACATTTGAATTTTGATTTGGTAGCATTAAGAGAGTGTTATAGGTGAACTTAGCCAAGGATTCTACCTCTTGGATCTTCAGTATGCTCATTGTAAAGCAAGGATTAATAGTGCATGCTTTGCAAGGTAATTGATTATAAAAGTTTATCCATTCATTAACCCATCAAATTAAATTATATAAATGTATGGAATGTCATACAGTTGGTGGTCAATAAAAAAAAAAAGTTTCATAACCTCCCCCTACTTCTTTATGAATTTTTCCCTAATATCTGAAAAGAAAGAAGTATGCCATATGAAAAATTGATAGAGTCTTGAACAGGGTCCCAAACTGTCCCCCAAGGAGTCTGTTTCGCTGGCAAAGTCTTCCAGAGCTGACTTGCTTGGGACTCTGCTTCCTTTCCTGAGAATCCCAGTTCCCTGTGACTGTGCAGGAACAGCTCCATCTTGTGGGCATCTCTGGACTTTCTTTCTTATTTATTTATTTATTTATTTTTCCATATTAGAAAATTCAATAAACTAAATTCTTCCTCTCTGCTAGAAACAGAGGGTACAAAAACCAAACACTCTTCCTGACTTCGAGAGGTAAAATGCTTAGTTGTAGAGATGAGCATGTGCACAGCTAAGTGAAAGGGAAGGACAACCCCAGGGAGCCTGCCAGGTGAGCTTCCAGGAAAGCACTTTGAGAACACCTGAGAAAAGGTTAATGCTGAGGGCAGAGCCTGGAGAAGGATTCCCGGAGGAGGTGGCAGATCACAGTAATAGCAGGTGGGGTGTATGGATCACTGCTAAGGCCTGGTGTTCTTCTAAATGTTTTATGTGTATTTACTCACTTAGGCTTCATTTAAGAACACTCTGAGCATACAGGGGAAGCTGTCCTTTAAATCTAGGCAGTCTGGCTCCCAAATTCAAACTCTCAGCTACAAGTGCTGGATTCTACTACCTAAATAGTAGATTGCATTTTAAATGAATAGGAAGTGCCTGAGATGGACTAAAATTCAAATTCCCTGACTCCAAATTCCCTGATTCCATATGAGGGAGACTACTTTCATTCAATAGAACCTTGATCAATGGACAGGATTTTTATACACCCAGTTGCAGCAGCCAGTGGTTGAGGCGGTGAGTCTGGTATCAGGGTGGGTGGGCATCCCAGTGGAGGAAGTAATATGGGCAAAGCACGGCTGTGAAAATAAAGTGTGACTGAGAGAAAGGGTGACTGTAGAAATAAGTGTCATGCCACTGGATTCCATGGAGGGAGGTGCGGGGGCAGGAGGGAGGCAGGTTTTGTAGTGTTGAATGTCCGACTATCACCGGAGGGAAAGAACGCTGGACACTGAGGACAGATTCAGGGTTGAATCCTGGCTTTTCATTTACTGAGTTCTGTGACATAAGACAAGTCACATGTATAAACTGGGCATTGTAATGCCAACCTAAGACCATGACTTTCTGATATGGGGATATCTTGGTGCTTCCTGGGTACCAGCATCAAGGAAGAGGGGGTAGAAAAAGATGCAGGTGAGACAGGAGTGGAGTGGGAACCAGAACAGGTAGGAATGTGTGCATCAAAGTAATGGTTTTAATATGAATGGGATAGAAAGCCATGAGAGGGTTTGGGGCAGGGGACTGACACACTATGATTCATGTTTCCTAAAGGATTTCTCATACACCTATATACATGAATCTCAAAATACAATGCAGCAGGGAAGAAAGCCAGGCACAAAGAATACACACTCTATTCCATTTACACAGAGTAGAAAAGCAGATAAAACTCTTCTGTGCTGTCTGAAGTCAGGGCAGTGGTTGGTATGGAGAGGAGGCAGGGCCTGGCAGGGAGCAGGAGGCAGCTTGAGGATGGTGGGACAGGGTCTGATTCTTCATCTGGATGCTGATTACACCGAGTATTCAATTTGTTAAAATTCACCAAGCGGTACGCTTAGTGCATGTGTTCTTTTCTGCATACATATTACATGCTGAGAGGTTATAAAGGAAACTTCTGTAAGTCCTGTGTGAGTAAGACTTGGCAGAGGAATGAGACAGAAGACCAGCAGAGGGCACTAAACCACCCTGGTGAGAGGCAGTGGGGCTGGGACAGGATACCCGGGTGAAGGTGGAGAGAAGCTGTCAAACTCACCCTCCACTTCTGTGTCATCACTGCCTTGTTCCAAGGCATTATCATCTCTCTCCTCCTAATGTGCCCTTCAAACTCCATGTCACCCCCTCTATGAACCACTCTCCTTCAACAGCCAGTGAATGTTTCACCTGTCCTTTAGAATCCCCTCCCAGTAGACTCTCTCGGTATTGGCTGATGTTCAGATTTCAATCCTGAAAGGCTTTTCCTGATGATTTAACCCAAACCAGCCTCTCCTTTCCCTTCACTCGCTGTCACTTCACCACATTTGACTTGCTTCAAAGCCCTCGTCATTTCTGAAAATGCCTTTGTAGTTTACTTTAATTGCTTACTTTACCAGCAAGAACATAAGCCCTACAAAAGCATGGAATTTACTTTCCACCACCGTAGTCCCAAAGTCTGGAATGGTGTGTGGCCCATAATAATTGTTTAATAAATATTTGTCATGCCCATGGACATGGTTTATGGGAAGATTCTGTATGGCTTGGTTTCTCCCAAATTCTTCACCTTTATTTATCACCACCTGTCCTTTGCAATCTCATCCACAGACTCTAACCTCTATGAGTTCCTCAGTACACTCATTTTTTTCTTCCTAAGATGCCTTTCCCATCATTATGAATCTGGTACACTCTCCACCATAACTTCCAGTCAAAGATCTCCCCCTTTGGACATGCCCCAGTGGAAAGCAGTCTCCTCTGTACAAGGTAGAGCTGTGCAGGTGTGCATGGTTCTGTCACTGAAAGAAAGTGAGTCAAGCTGCCAGGTACCAATCAAGCTTTATCAAAGGAAATGAATCTGCTGGGCTGTGCTCAAAGTGGAGGGCAGCCCGGGGCTGCCCTCAAAATGGAGGACAGAACTAGGTGTGGGGGTAGAAGAACTTACATAGGGTGCCAAGGGCTGGCTGATACAATCGAGGAGGGGCATCATGCTAAGGCGGAAGCTATGCAACCAGGGTGGAGAATTGTGCCCTTGTGGAAGCAAAAGGGTTTCTGTTTCTCAGAAATCATGAGGCTTCTTACAAAGGGAGGGGCTGGCGACTATTTTGTGCTTATTGTGTGCAAAATGGCACTGGTCACGTCCAAGATCCATCTGTCACTGCACAGCTCTATCACCGCACATTGCACCTCAGGCTGCAGAGAGATGCTTCACGTCCGCCTTCACTGGGGGGGTGGATCCATGGTGGCTTCATAGTGTAGAGGTGGAGAGAATATGTGTTCATAAATGAGCAGACCACAATACTCAGAAAGAAAGTAGTTCA
>NW_007735915.1:23759-24289 GCF_000696425.1 Galeopterus variegatus
GGTGGAGAGAATATGTGTTCATAAATGAGCAGACCACAATACTCAGAAAGAAAGTAGTTCAGACATAAATGAGGTTCAGATCCTGGGCACTGAGAGTGGTACGGAAGATGTCACACCATTTGAAGTCGTCTGGGGATGCTTTAGAGAGGAGGAGATACCTGAGCAAGGGTGGGAGCAATGGGGACAACTGAAGTATTTGCAAGCAGAAAGAAGGCTGGTGGCGTGGCACACACAAAGGCGAGATGGAGCATGCGTCATAACGGCTTGAGCAGGTCCTCGGACACACGGACTTTCCAGTTAAGCAAGGGCCATTACCTGGTGTCAGGATACTTCAAGTGCCACCTATGATAGTGGCTAGCTCAGAAGCACACAGAGCCATGTCATCAGTGCCACCGACAGAATGGCCATGTGTCCTGCAATTTCCTGTTGACAGGAAATTGAAGAAATTCTTAAAACTGCTTCTCTACACATTATGTACCATTTCCAAGTATTTTAAAGTATAAAGCTGAGGCCAATAGAAATGAGACTTT
>NW_007735915.1:25121-26548 GCF_000696425.1 Galeopterus variegatus
GAAAACAAACTCCAGTCTAGAAAATGCTGGGTTAATGTAAAGCATGGTAGATTATTAGTTAAAGGATACTGTGGATTAAGGCACAGTTTGAATCTCCAAAGGGAAATGAAGGATGTTGTCTTCACAGTCACGCTGACTGTAAGACCCCCACTTCTACCTACAATATCTTTTTAGGATAATCTTTCCTGGAACCCTAGAGACACTCAGACCAAAACCTGACTAGATTTTGTTGGTGACACTTGAAAATGTTTCTGTCTCATATTAAAACCCAAATACTCATCACCAAATTGTTGGCCAGTGTTCAGTTCGTGGGGCTTGAGCTACAAAGCTCATGAGAGCTTGTCTGCATTGCCTGTTGCAGGTAAGGAATTAGCTCCAAATTGGTGCAAGGATGCGTCCAGATGTAATCAGGTCGTGTTGAAGATAGCTATGTCATAAAAGCAGGTGGGTAAAGGGACATAAATGGTGGTGAAGTTCCAATACTCCCCTTGAAGTGGTAAAAGATTGATACTAGTAGGCTGTGATAAATTCTGTATGATACCATAATCTCTAGAGAAACAACTGAAATATAAAGATACACTCAAAAAATTCAGATAAACCAAAACAAAAACCTGAAAAAAAAAAGTAAAGTAATTCAGAGAATGGCAGAAAATAGAAAACAAAGATGCAAAAAAATTATAAATAAGACAAAGGAAAGAAAAATACAAGTAATAAAACGGCAAACTTAATTTCTAACACATTGATATTTACATTTAAGTGGAAATAGTCCGGTAAACCAATTGAAGGTAAGGATTGGTAATGTGAATAAATAAATAAATAAAAAAGCATGACTAATTTATATGACATTTCATGAAACTCAATTCAAAGATAATAATATAGTTAAGATAAAATTAAAAACATGGAAAAAGATATGTCATATGTCATGTAAACACTAATCTAAAGAAATCCGGAGTGGCTATATCAATATCAGATAAAGTATACTTCAGAGCAAAATGGATTACTAGGAACATTAAGGACATTACATAACGAAGGGGAGGTGGAGAGGGCTTAGGGGAAATTGGTAAAGGGCCACAAAAAAATGTTCACATTGTTTATAATTAAAAAAAAAATTAAAATTTTTGAAAAAGATCAAGACATAATGAAGACATAACAATTCTAANCATTTGTCTGTCTGTTTATCAGTTAATGGGCATTTGACTTGTCCCTGTTTTTTGCTATTGTGAATAATGATGCTATAAACATTTGTGCACACATTTCTGGGTGGTAAAACATCAACATATCTGTAGACTGTGATAAGCATGTACATTTTAATAACTATAAAAAAATTAAGAAAACTACACAAACTGTACACACAGAGATAATAAACATAAGTTAAGATGGAATTTTAAAAAATAAATAAGTAATAAAGTTCGAGTAGTCCACAGAAA
>NW_007735915.1:27989-32572 GCF_000696425.1 Galeopterus variegatus
AAAAATAATAAGTATGAAGCGCAGAAGAGGAGGTGGGTAATGAGGAGGGAGCAGAGGGGCTGTAGACAGGGAGACCTACTCAAGAGACATTCAAAATGGAAATGGGCAGAGACTGCCTAGTGATGGCATGTGAGTTCCTAAGGCCAACAGTACTCACAGACTTTTGAATCTGGAATATCCCTAACCTTAGATTCCTTTAACCTTATTATTTCATCTTATTTCATCTTTTAAATCATGCATAAGGTCATCCACCTGTCTTCTTAATTTTAATTATATTGACTAAGACCCTGTTTGACAAGATATTATACATCTGTCCATTACAAAGTCTGTGAGTATATAAACACACATGCACACACATATGTGCACACACACATACACTTGACATAAAATACAGAAAACAGTATTTAACTTTCCTAACTGGGATGTGCTCTGATATTTAAATTCTCATTTGAATCTATTCCTTTCTATGTCATGGAATTCTAGTATGTTGTATAAAAACAGTGTTTTCAAACCTACTTAACAGAGTCCTTTTATTCATAACTTGAAAAAATCTTGCTGAAGGCAAGGGCCCTATGCTTTATGAACTTCCAACATCAGCGTGAGAGATTGAAAACAACCTGCCAAGCGTTTCCTTGCCACTCCACTCCCACTTTCAGAATAAATTGCTTCGGTCTCCGAGAGTTTTGACATATTTATAAGGTTGCAAGAGAAGAACCGAATGTTATCCAACCTCCATTCTATTTAAACATATTTTCCCTCCACTAATGACTTTTCATTAATTTTAACATGATGAACACAATTAGGAGAAACACTGCATGAACAATGATTCTACAGAACCATGTGTATGCACAAGGACAATTTATTTTCTTCTTTCTAAAAAAAAAAAAAATTCAGTAGTGAGTTTTTAAGACACATAATTATTAGGTATCCATTCTATGATTTATTTGCCAGTATATCTCAAAATGTATTCTGTGGGACACTGGTTCCCCAGTACATATCATAAGAAATAAAGGTTTCTTAGTTCAATTGTTTTGGGAAACTCAGGGGTAAATAATGATAGAGCACTCGGTTTTCCTGCACAACTTCTTAGAGGTTTTAATAAACTATATATAATTTTATATGTGTAATATCTTTCCTAAATTTTGAATTTATATCTAACTTGATATCCCTATTAAATATTTAATAAGCATCTCAAGTTTAACATGGACAAAACACATCTTTTGATTATTTCTTCCCTGATACTTGAGCCCCTCCTTGACATCATAACCAGCAACATTTTCTATGTGCTCAGGCCCAAACCTTTGTTTTATCCTTGATTTACCTTCTTCTGAGATATAAACTCAAGCAAACATCAAGTGGCCACTTTATACATTCATTCAAAATAAATCCTTAGAATTGTTGCTTGAAATTCCTTGTCAGTCATTTCAAGGACTTCCTGTTGTATAGGATCTAGAGCTTGAGAGTTATTATTTTCCTTTGGTGGTGATGTACTTTCTTGATTTTTCATATTTCTGGTGTCTTTCCTTTGGTGTTTAGTCATTGTGGCAGGGGATATCATGGTCCAATCATTCCACCCTGACGCCTGGCCTGGATCTTGAGGGGAATGCCAATTCTGGGCAGCAGGGACTAGCCCAAGCTGGGGGCCCCATGGTGCCTGCCTGTTCTGGCATGGCTGGCTTGGGACAAGTGGGCCCAGTGGCAGGGACTGGCCTAGCCTAGGGGTCCCATGGAACCTGCCTGTTCCAGCGTGGCTGTCACAGGGCATGTGGGCCTGGAAGCTCTGGGGCCTCTCTGGGTGACAGGGACTGGCTTGGGCTGGGGCGCCCGTGGCACCTGTCTGTTCGAGACTACTATAAACAACTATATGCCAACAAACTTGAAAATCTAGAGGAAATGGATACATTTCTGGACACATGTAAACTACCAAAACTGAGCCAAGAAGATATAGAAAATCTGAACAGACCAATAAAAATAAAAGAGATTAAAGCTGTTATCAGAAGGTTCCCAACGAAGAAAAGCCCAGGACTGGATGGGTTCACCACAGAGTTCTACAAAACCTTCAAAGAGGAATTGATACCAATTATCGACAAACTATTACAAAAGATTGAAACAGAGGCCATTCTCCCTAAGTCATTCTATGAGGCAAACATACCCCTGATACCAAAACCAGACAAAGATACATCAAAAACAGAAAACTACAGGCCAATATCCTTGATGAATATAGACACAAAAATCCTCAACAAAATACTAGCTAACAGAATACAGCAATATATACACAAAATTATACACCGTGATCAAGTGGGATTCATCCCAGGAATTCAAGGTTGATTCAACATATGCAAATCAATAAGTGTGATACACCACATCAATAAAAGCAAAGACAAAAAAAAATATGTTCATCTCTATAGATGCTGAAAAAGCATTTGACAAAATTCAACATTCATTCATGATAAAGACTCTCTACAAATTAGGTATAGATAGAAAATATCTCTACACAATTAAAGCCATATATGATAAGCCCACTGCCCATATCCTGAACGGGGAAAATCTGAAAGCTTTTCTCTTAAGAAGAGGAACTAGGCAAGGATGCCCACTCTCATCACTCCTATTCAACATAGCATTGGAATTAATAGCCAGAGCAATCAGAGAAGAGAAGGAAATAAAGGGCATCCAGATTAGAAAAGAAGTCAAACTGTCCCTGTTTGCAGATGATATGATCCTATATATTGAACAACCTGAAGCCTCCACAAAAAAACTCCTAGAGTTGATAAATGATTTCAGCAAAATTGCAGGATACAAAAATCAACACACAAAAATCAGCAGCATTTTTATACTCCAACAGTGAACATGCAGAAAAAGAAATCAAGAAAGCTAGCCCATTTACAATAGCCACCCAAAAAATAAAATAATTAGGAATAAATTTTACCAAGGATGTGAAAAATCTCTGTGAAGAAAACTACAAACCACTGTTGAGAGAAATTAAAGAGGACACAAGAATGTGGAAAGATACCCCATGCTCTTGGATCAGAAGAATTAACATTGTGAAAATGTTCATATTTCCCAAAGTGATCTACAAATTCAATGCAATCCCCATCAAAGTTCCAATGACATTTTTTCTCAGAAATATAAAAAACTATCCAGACATTTATATGGAATAACAAAAGACCATGCATAGCTAAAGCAATCCTGAGCAAAAACTATAAAGCTGGAGGCATAACACTACCTGACTTTTAACTATACTACAAAGCTATAATAACCAAAACAGCATAGTCCTGGCATAAAAACAGACACACAGATCAATGGAATAGAATAAAGAACCCATAAGTCAACCCACACACCTACAGCCATCTGATCTTTTACAAAGGCACCAAGTCTACACACTGGGGAAGAGACTGCCTCTTCAGCAGATGGTGCTGGGAAAACTGGATATTCATATGTAGGAGAATGAAACTAGACCTGTACCTCTCACCATACACCAAAATCAACTCAAAATGGATTAAAGAATTAAATATATATCTGGAAACAATAAAACTCCTTACAGAAAACGGGGAAATTATATTAAGTGAAACAAGTCAGGCACAGAAAGAAATACCACATGTTCTCACTTATTTGTGAGCTAAAAGTAAATAAATAAATAAATAAATAAATATACAAACAAATAAAGAGTGGAGGAGAAGAAGACACAACAATCACAACCATTCCTTGAACTTGTTAAGTCAAGTGAACAGATATGATGTATTTGGTGGGGAAGGGGAGAGAGGAAGGGGGGAAAGAGGAACTGGTAAAGGGACACAAAAATCAACTATAATGTATATTGAGAAGTTAAAATAAAAAAAATTAAAAATTAAAAACAAAATAAATAAAAATATCAAGACCTTAAAAAAATAAATAAATTCCTAATCCCTGCCTTCCCAACTCTCTTGGCCCAAATCACCACCACACTGGTTGTTATTACAATAACTTCTGAATGGTTCCCCTGCTTCTAGTATTGATACTTGACATATTCTCTATTTGGGATTCAGAGTGGACTCCTTAAAAATTTAAGTCCTACCATGCCTTTCCTTCCCTGATCAAACTCTTCCATTGGCTTCCTTTTGTATTTGTAGTAAAATTCAAAATCCTTACTCTGGACTTCAAGGACCAATATCACATGGCCCCTTGTTACTTCTCGCACTTGATTTCCTACACTTTCCCTCCAGCTATTCCTCCCATTTCTTTCTAAAATATGCCACGTGCTCTCCTATCCCAGGGATTTTGGTGTCTGCTTTAATCTCTGTGAGCAATGCTTTTAAAAATATTTTTCTATTTCATGTTTCTGCATTACTCCAATGTTTGCTCATAGGCCAATTTTCCTACCCCCCATGTCTAGAACTGTATCTTTCCTTACTCTCTTTCCTTTTTCATAGCTTTGTATTTTCTCTTAGAAATGATCACTTATTGTATTATTAATTCTTGCATTATCTGCCCACTTTTTGTTTTCTCTGTCTTCCCAAACAGAAAATGAGCTCCATGAGGGAACAGATTTTTCTTTTTTTTTTTTCCTTTTTGTCTTTTTTCGTGTCCGGCAACGGACTGCAACCCTC
>NW_007735915.1:32781-38770 GCF_000696425.1 Galeopterus variegatus
ATGATATTTCATTAACAAATTTGTAATTTTTGTAAGATTTGTAAATTTTTCTAAATTTTTTTTAAAAATTTCTGTAAACTTGGTAAAATCAGAGCAGCTCTCTGCTACCAGAGGTCCTTCTTTCCAACTTTTCTCCCACAAAGTCCTCAAGCTCAAGTTCAAATGAAAATACAGGATGAGTGTTTTGAAAGGAAGACAATTCATTATTTTATCCATTAAGTCCACAAGTCTCAGTCTGGATCTATCTGTACTACATTAATTCACATCAAGTGTTTTAGGTTCATGCCATTACCAAATGCAACAGAGAATCTTGCTAAGGATAGTTTCAGCCAGTTTGTTTTTGATGACCTTCTTTAAGAATGTGATAACAACAAACTGGAAGAAGGTTGCTAGTTGCACCTCCTTTCTTCTTGAGAAATACCCTAGATTACCAGCCTCTTTCTACCTTGAGAGAAGTCATCTGGAAGTAAGTCCATGGTGACGTTCTGTTCAATGTCAGATCGTGGACATGGTCCCAGTAAGTGTTCCACGGTGTTAGAGGCTGGGGAGTGGTTACAGAGAAGAACAAACAGAAGGGGAAATGGAGCAGAAGGCCAAGGAGGAGTAAGAAAGTGAAAGAAGAAGAGGTGTGTGTTTTAAATTCTACATACAAGTATCTGCTTTTCTGCTTCTTGCTTTTTTCACTTACATAACGTCCTGCAAGTTCACCCACGGTGTCCCAAATGGCAGAATCTCATTATGTTTTAAGGCTGAATAATATTATATGTATTCTGCATTCTTAATTCATTCATCCACAGACAAACACTTAAGTCATTTCCATATCTTGGCTATTGTGAATAATGCTGCGATGAACATGAGAGCACAGATATCTTTTTGATGTACCGAATTCATTTTGTTTGGATATATACCAAGGCGAGGGATTGCTGGGTCATAGGGTAGTTCTATTTTTATTTTTTTGTGGAACCCCATAAGGTTTTCCACAATGGCTGTGTCAATTTACACTCTCACCCACAATATGTAAGGGTTTCCTTTTCTCCACATCCTCACCAACACTCATTTTTTTTTTATAATAGCCATCCTAATAAGTGTGAGGTGATGTATCAAGAGAATGATGGTTGCCAGGGGCAAGTAGGTGGGGGAAACAGGGATGATGGTTGCCCGGGGCAGGTAGGTGGGGGAAACAGGGACAGGTTGGTCAAAGTGTACAAAGTCTCAGGTATGTAGGGTGAACAAGTGTAGAGATCTATTGTAGAGCAAGGTGACTATAGTTAATGATACTGCATTGTAAATTGGAAATTTGCTAAAAGAGTAGATTTCAGGAGCTCTCAACTTGCACACACACACACACACATACGTAGAAACTATGTTAGGAGATTGATATGTTAATTAGCTTGCCTGTAGTAACCATTCCATCATGTACATGTATATCAAAACATCAGATTGTGGTATATATGCAAAACGGAATACTACACAGCCATGAAAAAGAATGAAATTCTGCCATTCACAGCAACATGGGTGAGCTTGGAAAAATCATGTAAAGTGAAATTAGCCAAGCACAGAGGAAAAAATACCACATGTCCTCAGTCATAAGTGGGAGCTAAGAGAGAAAGAAGGAAGGAAAGAAAGACTATGGTATAGTGTGTTGTACTTACAGAGGGAGAGATCAGGGATAGGGTTGCCCGGGGTGGGGAGGGAGGGGAGAGTATTTAGGGCGAGGTGGGGTGGGGTACACGTGGAATAAGTGCAATTTGAGGTAATGGGCATGATGATATTATGGATCTGATCACCACCTCTTGGGCACAGGTGTTCATGGTCATTTCTGTGCCCCATGAATATGTATAATCAATAAAAATTCAAAGTAAAAAAAAAGAATCATAATTTTAAAAAATCAGGTTGTACACCTTAAATATATACAGTTTTTATTAATAATAATTAAATGTTTTAAAATTAAACAGGAGAAAGAACGAAGGAGTAAAAGAAAGAGGAAAGAAAGAGAAGGAGGAAGGGGAAAGGGTAAGAAAGCGAGGAAAGTCAAGGGGGAAACAGGGAGAAGTATTAAGTGGCACTTGGACAATGACAGTGAAGCAAAGTTGTGGCACATGACAAAAGGGAGCAGAAGAGAGTAAGTTATACAGAAAGAGGATTTGAGGAGACAGAAGATGGAGACAGAGAAACACCTCTTCTCATTCTACAATACCCAGCTGTCTGCAAAATCATTGCCATGGTTATAGTAGACTCTAGAATATTTTTGAGAAAGAAAATCATGAGCAGAAAGATGTAATTGTCCCCATTTCACTGAGGAGAAACTTAGGCTCAGAAACCTTTTTCCTCACACAGTATGTCACATCAGACAGCAGGAGAGACAGGACGGGAAGCCGGGTCTCTCCAGCTCCAAAGTTCCTGCTTTCAGCACCAGCGTGTTCACCAACTTTCTTCTTGTTTCATTACAATAAAACGTTCACCAGAATTTCCAGAAGCTGAATCTACTGTGTAATTAATACGTAAAACAGAACCAAAAACAACCTTCCAGTGGGGAAACAGAAAGCAGTGTCAAGGCTAATACAGTGGAAGGGAAAGAAGCAGGAGCCAACAATCCCAGAAGCACAAGAGAAAGCCTGCAGAGTGAGGAGGCAGCAGGTGAAAAGTGAGGAACGCCTAGAGACCAAGCCGACAGATGGATCCATTCAACAGCCTTTGCACTTTATAAAAAGATGCTAATAATTGCAGTATTTTTACTCCAAATGAGGAGAGGGAGATGCATATGGAGAGTCTTCCCCATGTGAATTTTTAGGAAAGGCCATTGCTTCTTAGACATCACTGGAGCTGACAATGCTCACCCTTGGGAAATCATGTTCTGATGCGGGGACGTCCATACCCAAGTCGTGGCTATAACACTAGCCGTCTCTCCAGCTGGTCTGCTTCCTTCCTGGGAAGTTTTGAAAATGCTGAAAATGCTGATGTGAACACTAGACGTGGAGGGTGAGAAAATAATTTTTATGTGTGATCATAGGGAGAATATATGCAATAAAGTGGAGGAAAAATAACACTTGGAATTAGACGGACCCATCCAAGTTGTGTGTCTCCACTTAACATCTGGGGAGAACTGAAAATTTTATTTGACATACCAACCTCAGCTTTCTCATTGTTAAAATAAGAATTACGTTTCTTCCAGTCTAGACCAGATAACACTATTTTCCCTGCTCCTCCCTCCTAATTAGAGATATAAACCCTAGAAATAATACAAAAATCAACCAAAGGTGAATTATGAAAAGTGGTAAGGAAGAGATGAACAAGTATGGTGCTTCCAGAAAAGGAATAAAACACAAAGTTGATCCTTCAAAAAAATATACATACTTGATAAACTTCTATCAAATCTGACAAAATGTAAAAAGAGAAAAAACACAAATAACCAATACCAGTAATGAAGCAAGATATATCACTTTAAATATTCTTCCATTAAAAGTATAATAAAGAAATACTATTGTACTAGGTTGGATAGTGTCCCCTGAAAAGATATATCCTACTCCTGACCCAGTACCTATGAATAGGACCTTATTTGAAAATAGGGTTCTTGCAGATGTAATGAAGTTAAGGGCATTTAAATGAGATAATTCTGGATTTAAGGTAGGCCTTAAATCCAAATACAGTTGTTCTTACAAGAGAAAGGAAAGAGATATTTGAGACACAGAAAGATACCGGGGAAAACCATGTGGAGATGGAGGCAGAAATTAAAGTTATGTAGCTCAAAGCCAACAAATGCCAAGTTTGCTCATGGCTGCAAGAATCGAGGACAGAGACAGGGACACATATTCCAGAAGGAACAAATATTCCATAAAGAACCAACTCTGCTGACACCTTGATTTTCAATTTCTGGCATCCAGAATTATCATAGAATAAATTTATGTTGTTTTACACCACCAAGTTTGTGGTAATTTGTTATGGCAAACCAAGGAAACTAAAATAATTATGAAGAAATTTATGATCATAAGTTCATCAACCTAGAAAAAATGGACACATCTCTCATAAACCACAAACAACCAAAATTCAACCAAGATAAAATATATAATCTCAATAATCCCATAGCCATTAAATAAATTGAATTTTAATTAATCTAACAATGTATAAAAATAATTGTATAGTATCCCTGACTAGGGTTTAATTTAGATATTCAAGAATGGTTTAACATTTAAAAAAAAATCACTGTAATTTCCTATATATATCAACAAGCCAAAGTAAAAAAATCTTATGATAATTTAATTGATGCAGAAAAGCATTGGACAAGATACGACCCCCATTCATTTTTTTTTTTTTTTTTTTGCACCGGTAACGGGATCGCAACCCTCGGTGTCACGCCCGCACCACACTCAGCCAGTGAGCGGACCGGTCTCTATATGGGATCCGAACCCTCGGCAGGAGCGCCGCCGCGCTTCCAAGCGCTGCACTCTATCAAGTGCGCCACCGGGCCGGCCCCACCCATTCATGATAAAAAAAAATCTTCAGCGTGTTATGCATAGAGGTGGATCATTTCAATAAATAGAAAAAAATCTTCATTTAGCATATTACTTAATAGTTAAATAATGAAACCTTTCCTCTAATCCTGTGTACAAGGCAGTGATGATCAATTTTACAAATTTATTCAACATATTACTGGGAATTATGGCCACTGAAATAAAAAAAAGGAAAGAAATAAGAAAAGACAGATTGGAAAAAAAGAAAGAAAATCATCCCTATTTGCAGTATACAATATCAATGCACAAAAGTCAATTTTATTTCTATATACTATAGTACAAATATGGAAACCGAAATTTAAGAGACACAATAAAATTTACAATTGCCCCAAAGAAGATGCAATATTTAAGTATAAAATTAACAAAAGTAAACAGTGTCTGCATGTTGAAAATTACAAAATGTTGATGAACGACATTTTAAAACAACCTAAATAACTAGAGAGATATGCTGTATTGATGAACTGGAAGAGTCAACATAGTAAAGATTATCTGTAAATTGATTTATAAATTTAATGCAATTCCTATCAAAACCCCAGGAAGGTTTGGTTGTAGACATAAAAAATCTTATTCTAAAATTATATGGAAAGGAATGTGTCCTAAAATAGCTAAAACAAGCTGACAAAAAATAATATGGGAGAAATCACTCTACCTGATATTAAGGTTTACCATATATCTATAATAATAAAGACAGTGCAGTATTGGTGGAGGCATAGACCAATAGATCAATGAAACAGAAAAGAGAACCCAGAAATAGACAAGCACAAATAAGCTCAACAGATTTTTTTTCTATATAAAGGTGCAAATCAATTCAATAAGAAACTTTTAACACATAGTTCTGGGGCAACTGGAAATACACAGGTAAGAAAATGTACCTTGAGCTCAGCCTCGCACCTTATGCAAGCATTAACTTAAAATAAATCCCATACAGCCATGTAAAACAGAAAACTATAAAACTTTTAAATAAAACATAGGAGAAAATCTCTGGTTTCCTGGGCTAAGCAAACAGTTCTTAAAATTGACACCACAAGCACAATCCATAAAAAAAAAAAAAAAAAAAAAAAAAAAAAAAAAAAAAGAAAAATTAGATCTCATCCGGATGAAAGTAAAAAAGACAAACTGAAAGCCAGGGGTAAATATTTGCAAACAAACCCCTTATTCAAAATACACTAGTATCTACAATGCAGAAAAAAATATATCAAAAGTCTCAAAACAGTAAAGTGAATAAACAATCCAATTGGAAAAGAACAAAGGATATTAACAGGCAATTTATTGAAGAAGATAAACTGATGGCAAATAATTACATGGAAAATTTTAACACCATTAGCTGTCAGGGAAATAGAAATGAAAATAACAATGAGATATCACTACATACCTATCAGAATTACTAAAAAAAAAAAAAATCAACAATACCAAATGCTGGCAAATATTGACAAGGATGCAGAGAAACTAGATCACTCGTATATTGGGAGTGGGAATGTAAA
>NW_007735915.1:39228-40311 GCF_000696425.1 Galeopterus variegatus
TGCATAATTCCATTTATATAATATTTTTGAAATCTCCAAAATATTAGAAATAGAGAGAGAAATTTCAGGAGTTAGGAATGAGTGACCAGGTGGGTAATGGAAGAAAGATGTGGTCATAATGCAGGACAAATGGAGGATTCTTGTGATGATGGATCTGTTCTGCATCTTTGCAGTCGTGATAAAAACACACACCTACACATGTGGTACAAAGGTATGGTACTAAATTCACACCTGCACATACATACACACAAGTAGTGCAAGTAAAACTGGGGATATTTGAATAAAATTGGTGGTTTGTATCAATGTCATTATCCTGGTTATAATATTGAATCGCAGTTTTGCAAGATGTTACCACTGGGGAAAACTGGACAAAGGTTACAAAGAATGTCTTCGTATTATTTCTTAAAACTGCATGGGAGTCTAGAATTATCCTGATAAAAATTTCAATTAAAAAACGAGAATTACCTATCTCAATGTGTTATGAGGCTTGTATTAAAAAATGTATATAAACCTATTTTGAAAACTTTGAAATGTTTCAGTCCTGTAAGAAACCATTCATTGTGACCCAGTCCCTAGTGTACTTACTCCCTTTCAGTTGGGTTAGACAATTCGTCTTTGTGTGTTCTTGGATAAACTCCTCTGCCATGCTCTACACCACCAGGAAATAATCAAAACAGATGATCCTTCCTATTTTCTGATACAGGTACATCAAAGGAAACCCATGGAGCCTGAAAGGGACTGAGGCTGGGTGGGCTCTCAAATGACTCTCAAGTCTAGAGATGGAGACACCAGATGCCGCTTTTTGAATGATTGAGCCAATCTCTGGTTGTCTTAAAAAAAATCATAGAATGTGGGAATTTGGTAAGATAATTGGATACTATCCTGGTCTGAATATTATTCATCAGAATCTTGACCATAAGAAATCTTGTTTTATTCAGTTGCGCAACAGATCTCTGGTCAAATTGAAGCTTTTATACTAATCAATTGGATGACTCAGGCCAAGTCCCACATATTCTGATCTTTGTGATAAAATAATACATATCTCTTTTGAAGGGGTGGGATGATAGGGGATTATGTTAATTA
>NW_007735915.1:40826-43819 GCF_000696425.1 Galeopterus variegatus
TCCTGGTCTGAATATTATTCATCAGAATCTTGACCATAAGAAATCTTGTTTTATTCAGTTGTGCAACAGATCTCTGGTCAAATTGAAGCTTTTATACTAATCAATTGGATGACTCAGGCCAAGTCCCACATATTCTGATCTCTGTGATAAAATAATACATATCTCTTTTGAAGGGGTGGGATGATAGGGGATTATGTTAATTAAATTTAAAGAATCTGTGATGTTAGTGGTATAACATTGATACTTACAATATTGTAATAGGTGAACTAATTTAGTAATTAATGTCACTGTATATATTTTTGTTTGTTTCACATCAGGTACATCAGGTACAGGTGGATTTTAGAAAAAACAAAACTAGGGGTGACCTACGAGTTAGTTTCACATCCTACCTGAGAAAGAAGAGTTCAGACACTGGGTGAAAACTGGCTGGGTTAGCAGACATCACTGATCAGACGTCAAACCAGCCCCTGAGACAAGAACTGGGCAGAGGGCGGGCAAGATTTGACTGTTGGGCAAAATACATCAACAGGGATGGTGTAGGTTATGGACAAAATCTCATTAGAACCAAGCGTGGGGCCATAGTTTAGGGGTTGGAGACAGGTGATAAGAAAGAATACAGTGTAGTTCTGGCACCTCTTTATATGGCCATGGGTGCAATTTCATGATCTTGCCATAGAGGAGGAAGAAAAGGTAATGAGAAATGGCAGGTGTTGATTACCCACTTGGTGCCAGGAACCTTATGTATATGAGGGTGCTTCCAAAAGTTCATGGAAAGGTTTGCACTAACTTTCAATTCCATTTAGCCATGACCTTTTTGAAGTGTCCTCATATTGTCTCAATGTCCCTATGAAAACAAAATGAGGCAAACAGTATTATTCCTATTTTTGCAAATGAGGAGATTATGTTAGAGAAATTAAGTAATTTGTTCCAGGTCACCTGGGTAATAAGTAGCAGAACTGGTATTCAAGCCCAATGATGCTTGGTTTCAAAATTCATACTCTTGTCTACACAGCACACTGTTTTTAGGTTCACATCTGTCTCTTGGGTAATTACATCTCAAACGAAAATTCTGTCAATTTTAAAATTTTGCTGAAGCTGAATTTATGCCCAGAAAATATGTAAGAATTTCCTTCTCATATGAGACTTAGGATTCAGATCACAGATTATGGCTGAACATAGTTCAGCTAGATTATGAATTAAAATGGCCTCTGTGGGTTAACTTGGGAGCTGGCCCAGTTTTATTCCATTATTTCTATTAGAATATCTGTGCAGAGTTTCAAATAACAATGCAGTGCTGGAAGACAATTTAGCTTTGTGGTGAGCACAGGGTGTTTCTGGGGTCAGCAGAAGCAGCGCACCCCAAGTGATGCTGAGTCCAACCTGAGCTGGAACCTTGGCTCTGAGGTGAGGAGGCTTCATCTGCAGCCACTGAGCAGTGTCACTGGGAAGCACAGTCCTGGGGGAGTATGTGATGATTCTGACAGACACTCATGAAGAGAATGGGAGGCTCACACACATACCCACCTCTTGCCCCAGCATTTCCACCAGCAGCTCAGGAGAGATGCTCATCCTGACACACAACTTGGCAGGGAGCTTTTCTACTTTTAGTGGAAGCAAATCCTTCTCAGTTTTTCATTTACATTGAAAATGCACTGAGGAAGACAAAGCACATTGTCCTTTGGGGATGTTTCTAGATTTGAGAATCAGCAAATGAGAATGACAGTGACAACTGATATTCATGGTATCCACTTAGATAAACTTACAAAGAACTTCCAAGTACACACTCATACTTGCTGTCATAATATCTTTGCAAGTAAAGAGCTATTATATCTTTATAAATAAGGTCTCTGGGGTATAGTGAGATAGTTTTGTCCAAGGCCACTTAACTATTACTTGGTAAACCACTGAACTGAGCTAAGCTCTTCCGACTCAGAGTCCCTTCATTCATCCACTCACATTCGATCAGTGCTTGCTGTTCATGATGATTCACTGAGCACTGCAGGACTCAGTCCTGGAAGTGGGACTAGCACCTGTCAGATGATATTATGGCTGCCTTCCCTGGGCCAGGCACTCTGCTGAGCACCTTGCATGCATTACCTCTTTCTGGCATCATGGGTTATGAGACTTCATCACACCCTTTCTATTCATGAAGCAGCCGTGGCAAGGATAATTTAAAACTCTTGGACGAAGTAGCATTAAAAACTGGTTAAGGCTGAATTTTAATCTGCTTTGGTTTGGTTTTAGAATCCGTGATTTCACCACTGTGACATTTCAACTCCTGCCTGAAGAAGCTTGTCAGTGGGAGAGATAGTTGTATAAATGTAACTATCCAACCAAGTGTTATGTACTATTAGAGTGATGTGCAATGCATGTGCTTTGGAGGAAGTCCCCATGTATGCCTGGGAGGCTGATCTGCATACTTATTTTAAAAAATAGAACCCAGAACTTGAATTCAGACTCTGCCTTCAGAGCTTATGAGTCTTCAAAGAAGCCAGATGGTCTTTGTGCTGCATTCTCCTGCCTATGTGGTTCTCAGACTACCTATGTGGTTCTCAACATGCATCTGTTTTAAACCTGTTTTCTTTCTAAGCAACTGGACACAGAGAATTGCTTATAAGAAAGGTTCATTGACAGATCTCCCCTGAAGATGTCTCATGGTATGACCTGGGAACCATGAGGTGACCCACATTCAAGTCAGTCCCTCAGCCACATGGAGACTCTTCCATCACCCACGTGACTTGGGAACATTCATCCTGCACTTTTTCCTCCATCTCTGATTTATTAAGTAGTCCAGGAAGCCTTTTTCCCACTTGCTGCCTGGCTTAGTGGAATGTAGATGAGAAAATGTTTGCTCTTAGAGATCAGGAGCCACCCAAAAATCTCTTAGAAAAAGGATAGTGGCAACAGAATAAGTGTCTTAAAACGTTTTAGGAACTTTATCCATACTAATTTCAATAAGAGTCAACAGTATTTTATGACGGCACACATGCAAA
>NW_007735915.1:44383-45396 GCF_000696425.1 Galeopterus variegatus
AACTTTATCCATACTAATTTCAATAAGAGTCAACAGTATTTTATGACGGCACACATGCAAAATAAAGGGAAGGTTGGCAGCACTTATAGGAATATAATGACTAGACAACAGCAGTGATACCAATAACGTCAGTCTTCCCTTACCTGGAATACTGTGTTCTGTTTTGAACCCAATTTTTCTATTTTTGAGCATATATCATAATATATCATTGGGATTAATTTTCAGAGAAAGGAATTCCCTCCTGCTGTTTAAAGAAACAAATGACAGGATATTAAGCAGATATTGTTGAGAGAGCTGAAGAAGCAGAGTCTAGTAGTCTGGGCTTCCAGGAATGAGCCCCAAACCTCCCTGCAGAGTAGCTCTCCCAGAACTGTGGCCCCTTGGAGGACCAAGCGGTTTTAGAACCAGAGCATTGTCTACCAATCGGGAAAGCCATCTACAACTATCAGTTCCAGAATCAGGCCATTGTCTGCATGGAATAAACAGATGCCAGTTGCCTTATCCCAGTTCTGAATTCAAGAGAAGCACCTAACTGGGATTTCTAAATCACATCTAGAAACCTAGTAGCAAGCACAGTTGGGAAAAACTGTCTGTCCTCTGTCAGACAAGAATGCACAGAGAAAGGAGGTTGGAGTGAATATCAACTGGTCCTACCTACAGTATTCACTATAAACAGCTTTTTTATTATTTTTACATCAAGTAGTTCTCAAGTTAAAATTTTTTAAAAAATGAGAATACATTATTTACTTTTCCCCCTTTTCACCCTTTTAAAATTATATTACACAACACTTAAAACATGTAATAAAGTATAAATAATAAAGAAAACAAAAAGTTATCTATCTACCAAGGGACTTATTCATGATAATCTTGGGAAGTGTCCACAGCATTTTATGCTGCACATACGCACATCCCAATGCAAAAAAGTAGGAGCTGCAATGAGGTATTGAATAAGTTACAAGAGAGAAAATGCAGAGGCTGCCCCTTGCTCGGCTCCACTTTAAAGTGCATCACAT
>NW_007735915.1:46278-58946 GCF_000696425.1 Galeopterus variegatus
AATGATTAGTGTAAGAAAAACCCCAACCCTTAGCTGATAATTTGAGGCTAGAGAGAGTGCTGTACAGGATGGTCAGGCAGGTATTCAGGGCTCATGGAACATGCAACTGATTTGGGGGTTAGGGCAATAGAACTATTTCAAAACATTCTGGCTGGTAGTTTTCATGTATCCTTAGCCCTGACCAGGAAGGACTGGCTCAGAACTAGCACTGGTTAGTCCTATACCATACAAGGGCAGGGAGGGCGGGAGAGACAAGAGGAATGTGAGCCAGGCCTGGTGTTCGGGCACGGACGTTATGCTGTTTTACATCATGTATTATCCTCACTCTTGTGCAGAGTGTGCTAGTGGGACTTCTATGACCAGGAAGTGAGAAGACTCATTTGCCAGTTCAGACCTGAACTTTTTACATCCTTCCCCAGCAGAAATGATCAGAACAGGCAGTGTGTATGCAGACACACCAATCGGAGAAGCCATCTACAACTATCTGTTCCAGAATCAAGCCATCGTCTGCATGGAATAAACAGATGCCAGTTGCTTTATCCCAGTTCTGAATTCAAGAGAAGCACTGAAATAATCTCTGAGAAGAGTTGGGATTCTTTACATTGGAACCAGAAATAAAAAAAAGAATACAAATTCAATGTGACTTAAGTACAGAGGTATGTTGGCTCATGTAGCTGGAAAGCCCAAGTGTTAAATCTGGCTGCAGAAATAATCTGAGTGTTCATCTGGATCTACCTTTTGGCTCTGTTTCCTCTGATTGGTTTCATCCTCAGGCTCTGTTTTATGGCCCCTCGTGGTATCAGGTCATACAAATTAGACTTAGTATTGCTATTGTTATTATACTCTATGCGGTGGGTTAGATTAAATCAAGGCTCACTTCTGAATCAATCACCAGAATAATGTGTGTGTTCATTCATGGTTCTTTCATGCATTCCACCATTACAGTGGAAGTCAGTCCACAAATAAAAATCAGATACGTCACCTGAGGAGAATGGTTGTTTAGAGCAGCACCGTCCAGAGGCAATATGACTTCTATACGTAATTTTAAATTTTCCTGTAGACAAATGTTAAAAAGTAAAAAGAAACAAGTAAAATTAATTTTAACAATATATTTTATTTACTTCAACACATCTAAAATGCTATAATTTTAAACATATGATGAATATAAAAATTATTGTTGAAGTATTCTCCACTCTTTTTTAACACTGTCTTTGAAATCCACCGTGTATTTCACCCTTACAGTGCATCTCAATTTCAACATACTTCAAGTGTTCAATAGCACATGTTGCTATCATAATTGANTTGCTTCTTGTGCAAGAATCTCTGTCTGGGCAATCAGTTATCTCCCTATAACTCGTTCTCCGTTCTCTTCTCTTGCTTAACCATTGTCTGGCCCCTGCAGTCTTATCCCTGATCCACACCTTTATAACATGAGCCCTGTCACCTGCCAGCAGACTCCCCAAGTTCTTTCTGCCTTGAGGGAACAGTATGATCCTCTATGGATCTCTCATTACAAGAATCCCACATTCCAATCATCCATTAAGTAATGGGGTATCTGTGCAGAATTTTCCTGTTCAACATGCTTTCTCTGCACCTGACTCTGACACTACCACATCTGGGGATGGTGATGACTGCACTGGTCATGTGTGGGAACTTCTACTAACACTGCTCTTCATCCACCCTGGCCATGAATGGGGCTAATTTCTGTGCCATCCATTCCAAATATATGCCATCCTTGCTGTACGATCATCAGTCACATTATTTAGAGATGACATTCTGCACTGTAGGGGACTCTGCATTTTAGAGAAAAAAATGAGAGTAAAAGAATGACCATTTATGAACACTTAATATTTCTCAAGCCTCTTAATGAATATTCTACATTTATGATTGCATTCAATATTCACAAAACCCCTGAAATTGAAACTATTATCCCTTTTTTAAAGATGAGGAAACTGAGAATCCAAATGTTTAGTAACTGCCAGAAGCCTCAACCTAATAGGTGGCAAATGGTAGATCAAAACCCAGCTCAGCATAAAGACAGCCCCTTCTGCCCTTCCTCTGTGTGCTGTGTGCTGGCCACTTGACCGAACAGTCCCTTTGAACAGCCATTTAAAAAATTAAAAAATAAAACCTGAGGACTAAGAATTCGTGCTGCACAAGTTCCACCTTTCAATATTATTATTTACATTTTGGGATAGAGAAGGAATAGAATCATAAAAAGACTTAGGTGCCTTTTTAAAAGATTCAATTGGCAAACATTGAGTTTCATCTAACCGATTCATTTGGTGTTTATTGAGATTTATGCTTCCCCTACCTATTTAATCATTCATTACCACAATGCTACAATACTTAGTGGCCCCATGCAGGGTTTTTCTCCTTGGTTTTATAGTTCATACAAAATTCAGCCTCCCTTTTCGTGTAGCAAAACAACAGAAAGAATCTGAAGAAAAGTGCTGTAGAAACCAGGAATCAGATATTTCTTTTTGTGCTTTGAGACCCATTATTCATTTCCCACCTCAACACACACAATAGAATTCCAGGCACTTAATAAATCGAATACTCAGTTTTTCAGAGAGCAATGATGTCTGTCTTGTGAACATCCCATACTGCTATGGCATTCAACAGAACCAAATGATCTTGGTGGGGAAGCGTTTGCTTCTAATCTCCAGCGTAATTGTGATTCATGAATGTAAAAGATGCAATGAAGTCATCTGAAAAATTTCTGGCACATGTTGTGTTCTGGATAAATGTCGGGCTGCTTCTTTCCTATTCACACTCATGGGGCAAACAATTTTCCATTTTGGTATAAAATAACCTCTATATTTTGGTCACAGATTCTTAACCATCTATATTAATTACAGTGTCTTGCAGATATTTGTTGCTGTTTCCAAAGTGTATTCACAGTCAGTATCTCATTCTGACAAATAGTCCTGAGAAGCAGGCAGTATAGGATTAAAATACAACTTTAAACAAAAAGAGAAAACTTAAGAGGGGCCAAGAGATTTGTCAAAAGCCAGCTTGTTCATATGAATAAAAAGATAAAATGGACTGGCTCACTTCATGTTCATTCCAGTGCTCCCTGGTTTGCAAAGGAAATCCAGCTAAGAAAACTTAAGAGGGGCCAAGAGATTTGTCAAAAGCCAGCTTGTTCATATGAATAAAAAGACAAAATGGACTGGCTCACTTCATGTTCATTCCAGTGCTCCCTGGTTTGCAAAGGAAATCCAGCTGAAAACTACATGTCCCAGAGGTTCTAGCTGGGATCTAGAATCCACCAATCAGAGCCATTAACACCAGTATAAGCCCTGATTTAATACTAAAAATAGCATGTCAAACATTTAACAAAAAATCTAACAAAAGACATACATATTCATGACAGTACAAAACACACAGGGGAAAAAAATTTTAAAAACCTAAATGAAGTAAGGAATATATTTTGTTAATAGACTAGAAGAATCACTACTGTAAGGATGAACCATAGATTTATGGTGATTTTAAGGAAGTACCAAAAGTTCTTTTGTTTTGTTTTTATTTTTTTAATGGAAATAGACAAGCTGTTTCTAAAATATATATAGAAATGCAAAGGAACAATAAAAGCTAAGGCACACTTAACTAAGAACAATGTTGGAAGACTTATTAGTAGATAGTAACACTTATTATAAAGCTACAGCAATTATGACATTGTGTTATTCGTATAAGTAAAAACTATAGAACAGAATAGAGTTCAGAAACAGCACATGCATCATTACTTGATTCATGAAAAAGATGACACTATGAACAATGGAAAAAAGATGAATTTTTCAATGAAACAAGCCGTAAGTGTATACCTGAATGGAAAAAAAAAATCTTATTTCTACCTCATGACTTACAGAAATTAATTTAAGACAAATTTAAAAGTTCTCTGTGAAAGTGAAAACAGGTAAGTTTAGAATAAAACAGTAAAATACCTTCATGATGTTTGGCTAAGATGAAAATTTCTTGAGTGGGACACAATAAGCTATAGCCATGAAATATACATTAGATAAATTAGATTTCATCAAAGGACACCATTAGGAGAAAATTCTCCTAAACTTCTCCTGAAATGCACAAATTTTAGAATGGATATAAAATCCACTGCTGGGAATATATCCAGAGGAATGGAAATCATCATGCCCAAGGGATACCTGTACTCCAATGTTTATTGCAGCATTATTTACAATAGTAAAGAGTTGGAACCAGCCCAAATGTCCATCATCAGACGAGTGGATAAGGAAACTGTGGTGTATCGACACAATGGAATGCTATACTCTGCTATAAAGAAGAATGGAATACTACCATTTGTAATGACATGGAGGGACTTAGAGAAAAAAGTATATTAAGTGAAACAAGTCAGGCACAGAAAGAGAAATACATGTTCTCACTTATTTGTGGGAGCTAAAAATAAATAAGTAAATAAGCACACAAACAAACATACAGTGGTGGGAAGGAAGAAGACACAACAATCACAACAATCCCTTGAACTTTTTAAAACAAGTGAACAAATATGACGTACTGGGGGAAGAAGGGGGAAGAGCGATGGGTTAAGGGTCATGAAAAGTGACTACAATGTATATTGAGAAGTTAAAATAAAAATAAAAATAAATAAATAAAAATAAAAAATAAGTAAGAAAGAATGGATATAAAATCTACAAAGATTATATTTATCAAGTACTAAACTTTTCAAATCAATGAGAGGAAAAAAGTACAATTTTAAGAGATGTAAAATAGAAAAGTATTAAAATAACCCATAAATACATGACTATGATGTGTCTTGGAGGTGACCTAAATGGGTTGAATCTATCTGGGGACCTTTGAGTTTCCTGTATTTGGATGTTCACATCTTTCCCAAGACTGGGGAAGTTTTCAACTATTATTTCTTTAAAAATGTTTTCAGGGCCAGCCCCATGGCTCACTCAGGAGAGTGTGGTGCTGGTAGTGCTGAGGCCACAGGTTCGGATCTTATATAGGAATGGACGGTGCGCTCACTGGCTGAGCGTGGTGCAGACAACACCGTGCCGAGGGTTGTGATCCCCTTGCTAGTCAAAAAAAGAATAATAATGTTTTCAATATCTTTTTTTCATTTTTTCTCCTGAAATGTACATAATTTGAATATTTGTTCACTTAATAATATCCCATAGATCTTGCAGGCTTTGTTTGTTCTTTTTTATTCTTTATCCCTTTTTTTTTTTTTTTTTTTTTTTTTTCCCTTTTTTTTTTTTTTTTTTTTTTACTTTCTGTGTTATTTCAAAACTGCTACCTTCAGTATCAGAAAGTCTTTATTCTAATTGATCTAGTCTGTTGCTGAGACTCTCAGATGTATTTTTTTTATTTCCTTCAATGAATTCCTCATTTCCAGGATTTCTACTTGAGTCTTTTAAATAACATCTCTTTGTTAAATTTTTCATTCAGATCATGAATTGTATTTCTGATTTCGTTGAACCATTTGTATTTTCTTGTGCTGCTATGAGTTTCCTTAAGAGCATTAATTTGAATTCCTTTTCTGGCAAGATAGCAATTTACAAATCTTTGGGACTAGTTACTGGAACATTATCTTGTTTTTGGTGCTGTCATGTTACCTCGTTTTTTTTTTTTTTGTTTCTTGTTTCCCTGCACTAGTATCTGCTTATCTGGTGGAACAGTCACCTTTTTGAGTTTTGTAGAGTGGTCTGTGTGGGAAAACACTTTCACCTTCAAATGTGTACTAGGATGTCATTTGGGTAGAGTGCAATGGCTTTGTTCCTGGGGAATGCAGTAGTATGGACCCTGTGTAGTTTCTTCAGCTGTGTGGGCTCTAGTTTCAGGACGGTGCTGTTCTGCATGGGCTTGGGTCCCAAGAATGGAGGGTGGGGAGCGCATAGTTTGTGCTAGTGTTCTAAAGCAATGCAGTGTGTGTATTCTAGGGTGCTCCCCACAGTTGGCTCCAGGCTTGTCCTGCCAAAGAATCTCTGTGGTGAGGATGGGGATTGCTGCAGGTCCTTTGCTGCCTTTTAGCCACAAGGAAAAATTCTTCTTGCACCAATCTTGGTATCAGAGACATGGCGGCTGAGGACAGGTGCCTCTCCCTCCTCTCTATGCTGCCACCCTGGGTTTTTCTGCTCCACAGCAATCTCACCAGTCTCCTGCTGCATACCTATGTTCTTCCACCAATGCTCCCATCAATATTTAGCTGTATGTTAGTTGTTCTGTTCCTTTTACATGAGAGGACTGCATCCCATGCACCTCTAGTCCACCACCTTGCATCATCTCCTCTGGGTTTGACGATAATATTCATACCTCTGAATTACTGTAAGGATTAAATTAATTAATAAATTTATGGTGCACAGCACTTAACACAGTGTCTGACACTAAATATACCCCAAAATGTTAAATATAATTAAAACATAATAAATAGTTATGACAATATCTGAAATATAGTACACAATCAATGTTAATAGTCATTACCATATCAATTTTTTTTTTCCTTTTTGTCTTTTTCCATGTCCGGCAACGGATCGCAACCCTCAGTGTCGCCCCCATACCGGACCGGGACCGGCAACGGGATCGCAACCCTCAGTGTTGCTCCCACACCTCGCTCAGCCAGTGAGCAGGAACCGGTCTGTATGTGGGATCCGAACCCTTGGCGGGAGCGCCGCCGCACTTCCCAAGCGGTGCACTATGGCAGTGCGCCACCGGCCCAGCCCCATATCAATATTTTTGATGAGACTAACTCAGACATCATTTTAACCAAAGCCCTGGTACATTTTAGTCAGTCTCTAAAAAAGTGTTTAGATGAATATTCAAAAGTGACAGACACTAAAATTCTGAAGAAAAGCAGGCCTGTTCTTGGCCCTGAAATTAGTGATTGCTTCAAATTTCCTGGTTTTCTAACAGACCTAGAGATTATAGAGAAAAAACGAAAATAGCTCTCTGGCAGTTATCCCTAAAGTATGGAGACCGTGTTGATAATAACTAAAATTGCAATTAGAGGAATTTCCTCACAGTGCCTCTGGGTACCATCCCCCAGGTTTCACTACAAGAGTCTTCAGCCATTTTCAATCTGTGCCCCATTAGATAGTCGACAGCATGTACCTACTATGGAGTCATTTGATAAAATAAGCTTTGCAAAAAGGCGTTCTCCTTTTCCCTCCCAACCTTTTACACTCTTTAAGTATCTGTTCCACAGATGCTGGGAGATGCCAAAGAGTGTTTTGGGACTCTGAGCCACCCCACAAAAGTCCTTTTTCCCAATTTACATGTGAGTAAAAAACATAGAAGACTTCTGCTGTTTCAACACATCATGCATTATTTAGTTCTTGTGGAGTTTCCTCACTTTTCTGTTACCTGAGCAGACACCCAGGTGATCCAAGACCTTGAATGCTTCACTCAGATGAAATCAATTCATCTCTGGACAGAAGAGACATAGGAGAAGACCACTACTGCCTACATTGACTTGGGATCACCATCTTACTTCTATATACCTTGGTTTACTGTTTTGGAAAATGGAAAAACAAAACTTGCTATTGGGCTAGGTGTGAAGATTGAATAGAATTCAGATTCACCGGCTTTGTGATTCTGCCTCTTCACATTTGGACCCAAGGGATTCCTCAGTCAAAGCTCCCTTCCTGCCTAACATGTCTCAGGGATACCTCCCAATACACACCCTCCAGTCTCTATCCTACAGGTCTTGGCACAACAATTGACCCTTCCCAGAAAGGCTCTCTCCTTCCAGATGCAGGAATAAAACACTGTGTTCTAAGTCAAGTCCAAATCTATCTTTTGATCTCAGAATTAACCACATCTGAGCCCAGAGTTTCTCAACCCCAGGACATTTTTTCCTCCACTTTGTCCCTCTGGGACATGAGCAATATCTGGAGACATTTTGGATTGTCACACTGGGGCAGGCCATCTTGTGAGTAGAGGTCAATTGTTCTGTTAAACGTCTTATAATGTGAAGGGCAGTCCCCCACACAAAGAATTATCTAACCTAAACGTCAACAGTGCTCAGGTTGAGAAACCCTAACCTAACCCTTTTGTTGGTGACTTAATCAGGGACTACTAGTTACCTCCCTTTTACCACTTTCCCTGTGCATCTGTCTCAGCCATGAGTAGTGAGATCCCAGAGGAAGGGACCTAATCTTATTTTATCTATCCACCTTAATGACAGCATCAGGGACTATCACAGTGCTATCTACAGAGGAGGTTCTCAGAAGTGTTAGTTTTGTAGAATACAATCCAGTTTCATCTAATCATACATTGCCAACTCTCAGTTTCCTCTCCTCCCTTATGATATACTTATCCTAAGCCCAGGTGTTAAAAGGCTCAGAATAACCTGTGTTGGCATAAACTCCGACAAGTAGGGCAAACCCTCAAGGTCCCTCACTACTACCCACCACACAAATCAAAGCTCCGGATGAAGCAACTTTGACCATGAACAAGGATGTGATTCTTCCACAATGTTACTGAGACTATAATAACTTTCAAATGGAGCTTTTGCTGGGGTGGGGGTGGAAGACAGTTAATGTTTTGGGCTTCATTAAGGCATAGTCAGTTTAGGAATCTAGGTAGTCCTGGCCGTAAGAAGACTATGGTAATATGCATGGGTAAGGCATGAATTACAGTTAATGTTTTGGGCTTCATTAAGGCATAGTCAGTTTAGGAATCTAGGTAGTCCTGGCCATAAGAAGACTATGGTAATATGCATGGGTAAGTCATGAAATATGCATGGGTAAGGCATGAATTATTAGTAGGGACATCTGTCCTTCTCCAGCTTTGCCCTGATAAACCTCTGTGATGCTCTGGCTAAAATTTTTTAACCCACCCAGTACATGTCCTAACTAAAGGAATGGGTGGGGTGCACAGGGTCAGTCCTTCTTTCTCAGTGGTTTTTGTCATCCTTGGGAATCAAGAGAACATGTATTCCTCCCCAGAGGCCACTTGCATGGTCCCAATCTCTTGGGATTCAGATTTTTACTCGGCTTCTTATCTCTCTGAATGAGTTCTCTTACTTATTTTCCCTATGTGACTAGACTGTGGGAGTCTGGAGGAGGAGTCTCTTTCCTGTTGACACCTGTGAAAAATTGTGAGTTTCATGCAGTCTCATGCCAGAGCTGCCAGTGGAGTCCTTTTGGCTTCACACCTGGACCAGCCAACTCAATAGAATTACACGGTTCTTAAACAGGTTTGGGAAAGCAGCCTAGATTGGAACAAGTGTGCACATGCCAGGTATATCCATATCCCTTTAGCATACACATCTTCGGCCAAAGATTACTGATGGGTGGGTGATTGAAAATTGGGGATTCTCAATCCTGTTTATTTGTTTCTCAATCTTCTTTGAACCTGAAGACATAACCAATGTGTGGTACAGATTGATATAGAGATGAGTCTGGTAGTTTATTATTTATTTATTTGATATTAATATGACTTACCTCATGCCAGACACTAGGCTAGGCAATAAGGCCAGAAGATGCATGAAAATATGAAAATTGATTCAAGATATACTAAGGAGAAAATAACAGCAGTCCTCAGGGATGGAGGGATATGGAGAGTCAGGGTGAGGGTTAGCATGGATGATTCTAGGGTTTTCAAATTCAGAATTGGGATGGATGATGGTGCTGTTTACTAAGACTGGGGAAGTTTAAGGAGGTAAAATTTGGACAAGGAAAAACTAAGAAGAGAGCTTAGCATGTGCTGAGTTGAAGATACTTTGAAGCCTTCCAAGGTGAGATGCCCAAGTTGAGGGTTGAACATGTACCTTTTGTTCTTGGGAAGGATTCTAAGACAGAATCACTAAAGTTTTGGTGGTAATGAAAGGCTTTAGTACACTTGAGTTGCCAATTTTCCAGCTGGATTCATCTGCCCACTTTATTAAGGAGATGAACACCACGTGGACTGCCTGTGGAAATTATGGGATGTTATATGGGACAATTAAGTTGATTGACAATCACTGATTTCATAGAGGAAAAAAAATCCAGGAGGAAAGTTTCATTCATTTCTATTAATGTCATTAAGGGAACTTGAAAGCCATAGATAATTTTTGCACCATTTTAAACCTTTACCTTCTAGCCTTTCAGAAAAATGCTATAATTTGCCCTTTTGTGAAGACAACACCACAGTGATGAGTGATTTCTGTAGCTTTTATAGACCTTTCAAAGTATCTTGATAGAGGTTAGACTTCAAAAGCCTCATAAATGTGTCTACAAAGTGTTTCTACTTTTCATTTTTTCCTTATATTTTCTGCTTCACCTGTGAAACTCCATCCAAAAGGCAGTGAGGAAAGATGCTCTTTGGCATGAGGCCCAGAACTCACATCTTTCATTATCATTTAGGGCAGAGGATTTGGGCCTTGGCCAAGGCTGCAACATTCTCTGGCCCAGACACCCGGAAATCTCAACAAAGGATATTACTTTCAAGGAGGAGCAAATATGGAGCCTGAAGATACTTGCCTATGATAGGCCAGCATTTCTGCTGCAGCAAATATGGAAATGACAGCATGAATGTTACGCTACCTCAAAGGTATACATGGAAGGTTTGGAATTGTACATATCATATATTCATTTGGAAACAAATACATGTATTTGTGCATGCATGAAGTGATTTTACATAAGCTCCTGTGTATAAACACCTCTATAGTTCCACGTTGAAGATCCCTATTACACAGAATGGTGCCAAAACTCCAAAGCTGTCATTCGAACCCTTCTGTGATCTGGCTCTTTATGTGCCAGCCCCATTTAATAACTTGTCTTTCTCACACATCGTTCTTCATTCATCTTGATCTATTTATAATGTCTAAAAAAAAAATTATGACTATGTACATTCCCTAAGGACAGAAAATGATCTTTCTGTTTTGTTCACTGCTGTACACAGGTGCTGTAAATAAATACCTGTTGAATAAATGAGTGAATGAACACTAAATGCAGTGCTTACACAAGCAGCCTGCTCTTCCTGGACTGGTTCCTTTTTTGTGTGTTGAGCTAACAAATCCCTAGTTATTACTGTACGCTGGAGTGTTACCCCTTCAAATGTCCCTCCTTGCCTTAGACAGAGTGTCCTACCCCCTTTGCTGTGCTATGTTTTTACCTTTGACATCCCCGTACTTTGTTTTTCTCATGCTGCACTGTAATTTATCTTGCTCCATATGTATCGTCTATATATGACTCCGCACTCCTTTGAGGCAGAACTAATGCCTTATTTATTTTACTATTCCCACTACCTGTCATAGTACAAACCACTAAAAAAATATTTAATAAAGATATTTTGAATGAATGAGTGTATGAGTATCTGACTACAAAGAACTTGAGGTGAATTAATGAATGAATGTATTGATGAATGAAAGGTGAAAAGTCCAATTATCAGGCTCGAGGTACCACATCAGGGTCAGACAGTGATTCTCAAGTCCAGCTGCACAGTGAATCATTATGGAGATTTAAAAACATGTGTTACATGGAAAATTCTCATTGAATTGGTTTTGGGTGAGAAGGAGCTATTAGTTTTTTGGATAGCTCCTTGATGATTTTAATGTACAGTCAGGTTTGAGAATTATTTGGTGAGACTTCGAGGAAGATGGCAGACTAGAGGTGCCCAGGGCACATTCCACACACAGAAGATCGAAATGGGCCCACCAAAACTGTCACCGCAGTCAGTGCAGCCATGGTACATTCCCAGAACCATCGCCCACTGCAGAGCAGCTCCCTGCAGAGCAGCAGTCCTGTGGGTTGCCTGTCGCTGCAGCTGCAGACTCCACAGATGTGAAGGAGGTGGCTGCAACTGCTGATGCCATTTTGCTGCCGTGAGTTAACCCCACTACTGCCAATGACACTGTAGACACAAGGGAGGCAGTTGAAGCTGCCAGTGCCATTGCCATCCCCACAAGTTAACCTTGCTGCCACCAAGGACACTTCAGAAACTAGGGAGGCAGCTTGAGCCTCTGGCACCACTGCCATCACCATGAGGTAAACCAACTGCCACTATGGATACCCACAGATGAGAGGGAGGCAGTTTCAGCCACTGAGGCCACTGCCACCATGGCAAGATAACCACGCAGCTGCTGTGGACATCATAGCTGTGCAGGCCGCCACTATAGACGGCAAGCTGATGGCTGCTACAACCTCCACTGCTGCAATTGCTGCCACCACCAGAACCACCAGGTAGCCACCATCATTGTGTGAGCAGCCTGCCGTTGCTGGAGCTACTGCTGCAATACAGGCAGACTGTCAAAACCACCACCACAACAGTCACAACTGCAAGGATGGCCTGCTACTATAGTAGCAGCTGCAGCAGCCACTGCCACTGTGCAGACGGATTGAGAACCACTCGACTGAACTGGCACAAGGAGGTGCAGTCTGATTTCTGGTTGGGAGAGGGGTGACTGGGGTGTCCCCGAGCCTGCTTGATCCTGCCGGAGAGCTGACGGCCTGAGGGCGCCGAGCCAGCTCACGCCGGGGGGATTCAAAGAGGATCTGTGTGCTGTGGGATCCTCCCCCATGGGAGAGGGGTGACTGGGGTGTCCCCGAGCCTGCTTGATCCTGCCGGAGAGCTGACGGCCTTAGGGCGCCGAGCCAGCTCACGCCGGGGGGATTCAAAGAGGATCTGTGTGCTGTGGGATCCTCCCCCGGGGGGGCTCGCACCCTGGTGTGGGAGATAACTCAACCACACAGGGGGCCACAATACCGGGG